>NC_041725.1:19589917-19707071 GCF_900700375.1 Denticeps clupeoides | reverse complement strand
GAGAGAGAGAGAGAGAGCGCGCGTGTTTAGGAAATGACAGATTACATTACAGACGAAAACTCCTCTGCACGTCCTCGTCAGCAGCTCTTCAGCATCTACTGCAGACCACGCCTGCAGTCACAGGGCACTGCAGAGGCATCCCGAATGTCTCCACGGCAACAGGGGTCGGAGGAGGCCAGGGATGTGAAGCTGATGGCCGGGGTTCCTGCTTTTGCTGCACTGATGGTGTTAAATCGACGAAGGTGAAAGTTCAGCAGCGGGTCTGAGAGTTGCTGTCTGGTGGAGGGAGGCGTAACTCCGGACTCGCTCGCACGCGCGCGTAACACTCACGTGGAAGTTGGAGATGAGCTCCCGGTCCAGTGGTTTGGTGACGGACAGCTGACCATTGATGGGGTTGATGATGAAGATGCCGGTTGGGGGCTGGTCTGCACCAGGTCCTGTTACGCTGTAGCGCAAACGTCCGTTCCACTCCCGATCTGACCGGATCTACACACACACACACACACACACACACACACACAGCGTCACTCAGAGCTGCATTAACATCCATATTCCCACGAGAAGGTTAATTATAACTGAGGTCCAGAATCTCCTTCATAACGCACACACAGCACATCTGCTGCTCTGCGCTTGTGTACGGCGTGTAAAAGTCTGGATATACAAGAGCGCATATACACAACTACACAACATTCTCAACTCGGCGAATACACAAGCACACACACTTCTACTCGTTCCTTTCATTACTTATCCTAAAAACGTCTCATGTCAACGATATTGTAATTGGTAGAGAAATTTACTATATACATGAAATATGATCCTGGACACAGTCCCGTAACTGTGTAACTATTACGTGATATTATCCATAGTGTGTGTGTGTGTGTGTGTGTGTGTGTGTTCTATGCTCACAGTGACAAGGTCCTCTGGAAACTGCCCTCTGGAATTCTCCGGAACGTTGATAGGGGGGATGACCCAGTCTCTCTTCATCCGCCTCAAAGTGCCACCGCCATCGACAGCCATCCCTCTCCGTGGAAACGTGATTTCCTGGACACACACGAAGCAACACTGGGTAAGGAAACGCTTCTGGTAATGTGCAGTGTTGCAGGGTCAAAGGTCAGAGAAGCGGCATCAGTTCGCTAGCAGCAGTTGCTATAGAAACATAAAAGCAACAACCGGCAGTGCCAGGAAAAGGTCGCGCACCAGAGCAAAAGGTCGTGAGAAATGGAGCGGCATAAAAATATGCACACGACACACACTCGGAGTTGCTCTCAGAATTAATACCGCCACCGCGTCTCCGGTCTGATCGCCGGTGTGTTGACGGGAGTTCCCAGCATGCCGTTGTGTAATAACGTGAGGGTCGTCTGGCTCCGACTGAAGGTCAGCGGCTCCATCACACTTCATCTCATTTACTGTCATGTCAGAATTCTGATAAATCACCACTCGGTTTTTCATTACAATTTTGTGTATCTGTCTGTGTGTGTCTGTGTGTATCTGTGTGTGAGTGTGTGTCTGTGTGTGTGTGTGTGTATCTGTGTGTGTCTGTGTATCTGTGTGTGTGTGTCTGTGTGTGTGTGTATCTGTGTGTGTCTGTGTGTATGTGTGTGTGTATCTGTGTGTGTCTGTGTGTCTGTGTGTGTGTATCTGTGTGTGTGTCTGTGTGTACCTGTCTGGTGAGGTTGATGTTTGTGCGCCACTCCTCTTGAGTCTCGGTGTCTCGTGCCCGGACCTCCAGACTCCACCCCTTCCTGTCGCCCAGCCGGAATGTGCGCGCTGCGTAGACGGTTCCGTCCACGTCCACCCGAATGTCCTCCGTCCCGACGCCGTCCAAATGCACGACTCCACCACCGCAGCCGACAAACTCAACTGTGGAGAGAGAGTGGGGAAACCGAATTAGACCCCGCCCACCTGCCAATCACCAATCTCCACCCATTCCAGCTGACAGGAGATGTTCATCAGAGGAGGGGAACACAATCTATCTACAAATGGAGCACATCTGTCTTCATCGCCATCACCTCAGGATGAACTGAGGTGGCAGCGCCATGGAAAAAGCACCAAAATTAATGTTTTCATAAATGTCTGTATTCAGGAAGAACACAGATCCTGAGATTCAACAAAAATCACCCATAAACCAGACTTAAACGTCCCCGGACATGAAAATGTCACTTTGTGAGATGATTTGACATGGCCTGTCTGTGGTCCTGCAGTGGCTAGAAATGACGGTCGGTGTAAAGAGTGTTTTGGTCGTTCACCGTTCAGAGAGCGGTAGTCAGACGGTTGGATCTGGAATTTGTCCCATTATGACGTCATAAGGGGAAAGGTTACCTCCCGTTTCCTGCCCCTCCCCTAAAACATGATCTCCACCCACCGTCATGGCTTCCAAACGTGTGAAGCATTGCAGTTGCTCTGTGATTGGGTGTATCTACACGACCTATGTAGATCCTGGATGGAGTTCACCAGGGGAACAATTCTGTCACCTTATCACAAAACCAACCAGGAAATCGACATGTTCATACACCATCCAGTTCAGCGTGTGTGTGTGTCGTCTGTCAAGGAGAAGAACCCGTCGTGATGATGTTCATCTGGAGGAAAACTGCAGATTACAGGTCCAGGTGGATCACCTTTCAGTAGAGGCTGGTCTTCTGTGATGGTCCCTGTGACGGCCGTGCTGTACACGCTCTCCCGGAACCCCCTCCGACAGGGCGACGCCTCGCCAGCCTGGACAGACACCTGCTTACACACACACACACACACACACACCGACATGTAAAGAAGCGATTACAGGGAGTTTCGTGCTGATGAAGTACGAGCGCGCTATTTTAAACGCTAAACCAGCGATTCAGCACATGTTCCTGTGACCTTCAGAAGAACCTCGGACCGCACCTCCCACGTTCTCCCGCTATGGCCCCGCCCACCGGCTGGGCTGGCCGAGTCAGCTCGTTCTGTCCCGTGTCACGGACCTGAGAGTGCCGCCGCCGGCCATCTAGAGAGCCGGCGCTCCTGGACACTTCCCTCAGTCGCTACTGACCACAACAGCGTAAGCTGAGGGAAGGGGAGGAGCCTGCTTTCCACGACCTTTGACCCCTGGTCGGGAAGAAAACATGTCAGCTCGCATTAACATCTATCAACATCACTGAAAAAGTGCCATGGCTGCAGCACCAGATCGCTCGGTAAAATCCACGTTAACGTAGTTAATCTTTCATCTGAGCGGTGCAGCATTCTTTACCGGTTTGCTGAAATGGGGCCGTGGTGGCCCGGCGGTTAAGGAAGTGGCCCCGTAATCAGAAGGTTGCCAGTTCCAATCGATTATATTGCTTATTTCATCTCTTTTTGTCTTTTCAAACCAAATTTAAATGGCTTTTTAATGCATTTCAGTTGCAGTTTTGCTAAAAGTGAAACGAATGATATTTTCCTCACTCACTCACGCTTTGTCGTATTACTGAGGGTTTTTTTGGAAAAAAATCATCCAAAAATCATCAAATAAACGTAAGTGTATTCACAAATATCCGGCGGTTTTGTAAATGCATTTTTATCGGTTTGCGAATAGATGTAACCGCACTGACATTTGTGCATGACATGAATGTATTTTTGTGTCGAGAAATGCATTTGTGACATTTGTGCGTTACATTTATTTGTTAGTCAGAAATTATATTTGTGAATCTTTGTTGCTGAATCAAGAAACATTTTTGCTAACGGTGTGACATTTATTCGTGAATATTGAAACTAAACTCCACAGGGGGCGCACACGCTCACACCGTTCACTTACACGCTCACACCTACGCCAGTCCACCTAGTGAGCGTTTATATAAATTCCAGCTCATTCTGTGTATTAAATCGCGGCTTCCGTTGAGTAGTCGCTCCTCCTGTACATCAGGGGGCGCTGCAGAGTGTAAATTACAGAGATGAGGTCTCTCTCAGTCGTCCCGACGTTCCGTAGATGACGGTGGGGGATGATGATCCACAAACCAGCCTTCAGGGAACCTCCGCAGGACGCTCCACAAGGAGCACCTCAACCCTGCTGAGGGTCTCTGAAGCGAACATGTCTACCGCCTGGTAGCTCGTGCCGTACAGTGATGGCTGAACACGACTCCGCTGGACAGAGGGAACTCCCGACAACCATGACACGTCACCAGCTGTGCACGTGCGTCTGATTCCCCGTGGGACTGGAACTGGGACGGATGGACAGGAATCGGGAAGTCCCCATTTTGGACAGACGTTCACATTCGAGAGATGAGAGGAACTCACAGCCTGGATTAAAAACCAACACCAAAGTATCCTTCATGTCCGCAACATGCTGAAGGCAGCTATTGACGTCCTTCAGATATCAATACAGACACGAGGTCAGATCCAGGGACCCTTCATCACTGTCAGACGCTCTTCTGACCTTTCAACTCTGTGTTGTGTGACACAGTTTTATTTCATGCAGGACCTGACAGGTTCTTTTTCACACAATCCGTCCCTGTTCATCATCAATCAGACCAGCACTGTCACTCCTACACAAAACACGCAGGAACCCGCGCAGGAACCCGAGCAGGAACCCGAGCAGGAACCCGAGCAGGAACACAGGAACCCAAACAGGAACCCACTCAGGAACACAGGAACCCACGCATGAACCCACGCAGTTACCCGCACAGGAACCCACTCAGGAACACAGGAACCCGTGCAGGAACCCACTCAGGAACACAGGAACCCAAGCAGGAACCCGCGCAGGAACCCACTTAGGAACACAGGAACCCATGCAGGAACCCACTCAGGAACACAGGAACCCAAGCAGGAACCCAAGCAGGAACACAGGAACCCACTCAGGAACACAGGAACCCACGCAGGAACCCACGCAGTTACCCGCACAGGAACCCACTCAGGAACACAGGAACCCGTGCAGGAACCCACTCAGGAACACAGGAACCCAAGCAGGAACCCGCGCAGGAACCCACTTAGGAACACAGGAACCCATGCAGGAACCCACTCAGGAACACAGGAACCCAAGCAGGAACCCAAGCAGGAACACAGGAACCCACTCAGGAACACAGGAACCCACGCAGGAACCCACGCAGTTACCCGCGCAGGAACCCACTCAGGAACACAGGAACCCACGCAGGAACCCACTCAGGAACACAGGAACCTGCACAGGAACCCACGCAGGAACCCACACAGGAACCCACGCAGGAACACTCCAATTTACATCAAACAAAATGTCTCAAAATGAGATAAAGAGGCATCGCAGAACATAAATACCATGCAAAGTAGATAGATAGGCAGAGAGATGGATGGACAAGTGGATGGGCGTCTGGAAAACGCCGACACGACTTCCTGTCTGTACCAAACATTTCCATGATACACACATATACACATGATGGGGTCCTGACTCCGGCTCCATGTTCCAGTCCGGAGTTTCCTGGTCGTCTGCACCTGGCGCTCCGTGTATAAATGATGCCTCATTTTATGAGTGTAAATTTTGTACCTTGTCCTGTATGATGTGTGTTTGTTATTAGTAAATCCCTCGTTTTTGTGATGTTCTGCAAATGTGTTCATTTCTCCTGTCCTCAAAACCTCAAAAGATAATCAGAGCTTTCAGGCACACACACACACATATACACATACACATACAAACACACACACTGACTTAACAAATCTGAGACCATGGAAACATGTCATCTCATATAAACTCACACACACTAGTTCTGAAGTACAGAGCTGTTCTGGAGAAAATCGGTCACTGTGTGTGTGTGTGTGTGTGTGTGTGTGTATGAGGAAGAGATGTGGGGTGGGGAGAGCAATGAGAGATGGCAGTGGCTCATTACCGTCCTCATTTTTATTTGTCTGGCTGCAACCAAAACAATCTGGTCCAGCACCTCAGAAGTTCTTCACCCCACCCACTGACCTGCACAACTTACACCCACCCACTAACCTGCACAACTCAGCCCCACCCACTTGACCCGCCCACCTCAGCCCCACCCACTGACCGGCACAACTTACACCCACCCACTAACCTGCACAACTCAGCCCCACCCACTGACCCACCCACCTCAGCCTCACCCACTGACCTGCACAACTTAGACCCACCCTCTAACCTGCCAACTTCAGCCACATCCACTGACCCGCCCACCCCGGCCTCACCCACTGACCTGCACAATTTAGACCCACCCACTAACATGCCCACCTCAGCCCCACCCACTGACCTGCACAATTTAGACCCACCCACTAACATGCCCACCTCAGCCCCACCCACTGACCCGCCCACCTCAGCCCCACCCACTGACCTGCACAATTTAGACCCACCCACTAACATGCCCACCTCAGTCACACCCACTGACACGCCCACCTCAGCCCCACCCTCTGACCTGCCTGCCTCACCTCCTGTCTCACCAACAACAACCTCACACTCGTCCTACTGTATTTGAGAAATAACCTCAAGCGAAGCTGCACAAAAACACACACTCACACACACACACATCACACACACATTACACACTCACACATGACACACACACACATTCACACACTCATACACACTCACGCACACACACTCACAAATAACACACACTCATACACACACATCACACACACTTGCACACACACTCACACATTATACACACACTACACCCGGGATGAAAGGGACGCGACGGGTTTTTTCAGCGGATTAAAAGCCCAGAGCTGCTCCTCTGATGTGAAGAACCGACTTGATCCACCATCACCAGCCTCCATTCTGCATCACCATCCTCCATCACCCCGCCACCCACCGAGAGCAGCGCCGAGCCCGAAAACGACGCTGCGACGAGTAAAGCGAATAACGGAGTAAACCGCGTCCCTACCTGCAGCGCGGCGAGCAGCGCGGCGAGCAGCGCTCTCCCCCGAACGTCCATCTTCCACCGTCCGGTACCGGAGTCTAACGGCGGCGGAGCTGCGGCATCCCTCTCCGGCTGCGCGTCTGTCCCGCTCAGCAGCCCCCCCTGCCGGCGGCTCGGATCACTGCACCGAGTAACGGAGACTGTACGGCAAGCCGGTTACCCACCCAAAACACAATCTGGTACATTAATCGTTGGCAAATGTCTTACTGGAATTAATGATGACTTATTAACTTACATTTACATTTACAAAATTTACCAAACGCCCAGAGCGAAGTACAATCAGTAGTTACAGGGACACAGTCAGGGTTAAGTATCCCGCTGAGGGACACGATGGTAGTAAGTGGGGTTTGAACCTGGCACTTCTGGTTCATAGGCGAGTGTGTTACCCACTAGGCTACTACCACAACTTTCCAAATCATCCTTTCCCACCGTCCCACACTAATTCAACATTCAACATTCTAGATGTTCAAGACAAATAAAATGGTAATGGGTACTGACACGGCTGGTTGCCCAGGGCGACATTGTGGTGGGGCGGCATCACGGGTGTCTGCACCCATTGCGCGCACCCATGCTGCCCTGACATCTTGATTGCATGGGCACCAATCGGTTTTCTATTCCCCGTTTGTGGGGCGTAAGGGCCGCGGAGGGAGGGGGCAGCAGGAGGTTCTCTGACTGGCTGGGGCGGCATCTAATCACCAGCTCACCAAGGACAACATGACACTGAAGCTCTTTATTTGAAATAGTCAGTTCCACCTTAAATACTTCTCAGCAGGCTGCAATAACCGTACTACGCTTGTAGGGGGTAAAGTACAGTGAGGTTTACAGCCAGAAAATCTGTTTCAGAAATGAAAACATATTTTAAATCTCTGAATGGTGATGATCAAAAAATTCTGAACTATTAATTTAACCATCACCCTGAGTGAGCAGTGGGCAGCATTTCAGGTGACGACCTCTTGAAGCTCATCGAGAGAATGCCAAGAGTGTGTAAAGCAGTAATCAGAGCAAAGAAACTAGAATATAAAACATGTTTTCACTTATTTCACCTTTTTTTTGTTAAGTACAGAACTCCACATGTGTTCATTCATAGTTTTGTGGGTGGTGGTAGCCTAGTGGGTAACACACTCGCCTATGAACCAGATGACCCGGGTTCGAATCCCACTTACTTAACCCTGAGTGTCTCCAGGGGGGGACTGTCCCTGTAACTACTGATTGTAAGTCGCTCTGGATAAGGGCGTCTGATAAATGCTGTAAATGTAAATGTTTTGGTGCCTTCAGTGAGAATCTACCAACGTAAATGGTCATGAAAATAAAGAAAACACATTGAATGAGAAGGTGTCCAAACATTTTGGCCTCTATAGATGTGTACAACTAATTTTATATTATATTGATGTATGAAGGATTAATCTACTATAAAAAAGGGAAATCAAGCTCAAAATGTATGTAAGCTTTTTAGTGCCCCTGGATGGGGCAACTAATTCGTCCGCTCTTTTTCTTGGCTGTTGTTACTGAACGTCTGGCTCAGAATACGCCAGTTGGTGAATAAATGACACGAGGTCTTGCCATACAGCCTCTGGCGCTCCCATCATCCCTGGAAGCGGGACTCGGACTGACAGGCCCCACCCCCGCTGTAACTAAAGCAGAATCTTGTTTCTTCCGCCCCGCCCCACCCACCCTCGCCCGCCCCGCCTCCATCTATTAGCGCCTAATCGGCGGGAGCCCGAGAGCCCTCGTCACGCGCGCCCTAAAATAAACTCAGGACGAGGCCTACCCGCCTGGCCGTGCCCTTGAGTCTGCGCAGTGCGTATGTGGGGCAGCTGTGGGTGGAGTGGGGAGGGGGGGGTGCACGGTGACCGGGACAAGTCGTGTGTCCACTGCCATCGGTGGCAGATGTCGGACGGCCGCTCTAGGAAGTCCTTCGCGCGCCGCGGCCACCATCTGCTCATCATTAAAAGCGTGACGTCAGCAGCTCAGAGAGGCTAAAAGGCAGATTAGGGGAGGGAGGCGGCAGACATTAAAACAGATGGACGGGGAGGACAGGGGGAGAGACACTGGTCAGTGTGTCTGATGTGTGAAATGAAAATCGGAGGTGAATAATTGATTTCTGAAGGGAGACGTCGTGTTGGATTTAATTCCCCCTCTAATGGGCGTATTCTGATCAGGGGCCGTGTGGTCCCCATGGGGACATGGGGAGCTTTTTATCTGCATGGTGGTCAGCCTGTAGTGGGGAGGTGTACATTTACATTTACAGCATTTACCAGACGCCCTTATCCAGAGCGACTGGTCAGTCAGTAGTTACAGGGACAGTCCCCCCCTGGAGACACTCAGGGTTAAGTGTCTTGCTCAGGGACACGATGGTAGTAAGTGGGGTTCGAACCTGGCTCTTCTGGATCATAGACGAGTGTTTTACCCCACTAGGCCTCTGCCCCACTACCACCCTGGCATATGTAGCAGCCATGCGGAGCTTCAACTGGTGACACCGACCACCGGGGTCTACACCACAGTCATGAACAGGACCGATGGGACGTCAGAATCAGACGTCAAAATCCAATTAACGGTTGGTGCAAACGTTAAAGCAGCGAGTGGGACGTGAGGATGTGCTTCATCACTGTCAGCTCAGCAGTGATTCCAGGTGTCGAGTGTGTACTCGGCGGATTAGGAGGCTGGTGTCCCAGCTCAGACTCTCAGCTCAGACGTGCAGTGAGTCAGGCAGTCCGTCTGTCAGTCTGGTACTGCTGGATAAACACATCCGAAGGTGGAAAATATCCACACGTTTATGTATATTAGTTCTGGCCAACGATCTAATCACGATTAATCGGTCTGTAATTAATCGCATCGGTGTGTACCACATTCAAAAATCAAATATTTTTGTCATTGTAGCAAAGACACATTTTTAGGAGCAATTTTCCAATTTACACAATTACTAATGTTAAAAGGGATTAAAATAAGTTGGTCAATGCAGTAATAAAATATACCCATGTCATGATCTGGTCTGGAAGGGGCTACTCCGGTCCGGGATCCGGACCGGAGTTTCACATTTGTCCGGTGTAATGTTTCCTGCTCGTGTTCACCTGTGTACGAGTGTATAAAGCTGCCCTGTTCATGTCTGTTCCCTCATTGTTACATGTCCCCCCCCCTGTCCTGTTCATCACGTATGAAAAGCCCTGTTTCGTGACGTTGTGCGAGTGCGTCCTTCTTCTTGTCATCATCTCAGATCACCTGGCTCGCCATGCCGAACGGCCGTGACAACCCATATAAAGTGAGTCCTGACATACTGACGAAGCAACCAGCCTTAGAAAATCCCGACACTACAGCAGGGCAATATTCACTTGGGTGGTAGTAGCCTAGTGTGTAACACACTCACCTACGAACCAGAAGACTTGGGTTCAAACCCCACTTACTACCATCGTGTCCCTGAGCAAGACACTTAACCCTGAGCGTCTCCAGGGGGGGACTGTCCCTGTAAGACACAAACATTAATATCAGACCTCTATTATTCATTAATATCAGAGATTGACCACTCGTTTCCACCAATGCCATGCATGCCACTGTAATCAATCGAGAGATTTTATATGAATTTCGGGCTAACAGGCTAACCCGCTTTGATCATTAAAGCAGAGCATTTCACCGCCTCCCGCGTCATAATTTATAACACCGCCAACGGTGCAAACTTGGTCTCAACAAACATCCCCCGTCATTGGCCGAGATGCAGACAGCGAGTCGGGTTCGACCCCGCCCAACGCCCGGTGTGCAGTGAATCGCAGGATGAATAATTCAGCATTAAGAGGAGCAAGGCAGTGAGCATCGCTTATCTGCACACATACACACACACACTCACACACACACACACACACACACACACACACACACACACACACACACACACACACACACACAGTTTAAAGTATGTCCTGACATTTCCCTTATCTGTGTTTATACAACATGAACCTTCACATCAATCCTCTCTCTCTCACACACACACACATATACACACACACACCCCGAGTCCAGAAGAGCGGTGGACAGCGGACCGTTGGGGAGTTGAGTGTGAAGACGGAGTGTGTCAGGCGTTTTGACTGATCTAATCGCTCGTCTGCTCGCGACTCGCTGTGAAAATGAAGCGACTTTAATGATAAGAAGAAGCGACAGCGGCTCACTGGGATTTAATGAAGGATGTTAAATAATGAACCCGGTTACGGACCCTTTACTCAGGAAGTGCCTCGCACCGCGTGTGTGTGTGTGTGTGTCTGTGTGTGTGTGAGAGGGAGACTGGGAGATGGAGGTATTAATAACTGTGCACGGAGAGAACACACACAGCAGAAAGGGAGATGTAGAGAAATGAACACACACACACACACACACACACATGGAAGCTCCACACAGTGAGGCTAAATCAGAGGTTCTCTGGGTGGGTTAGACACTCGCCTGTAAACCAGTCCCAGGGTCAATCCCAGTGAGAGTGTCTCCAGGGGGACCGTCCCTGTCTCTACTGACTGTAAGGCGCTGGATAACGGCTTGGAATGAAAGATGTAAAAAGTGTGTGTGTTCTTTATTCCACTTTTACTCTTTGTGTACATGGTAGTAGCCTAGTGTGTAACACACTTACCTAAGAACCAGAAGACCCAGGTTAAAACCCCACTTACTACCATCGTGTCCCTGAGCAGGACACTTAACCCTGAGTGTATCCAGGGGGGGACTGTCCCTGTAACTACTGATTGTAAGTGACTCTGGGAGTCTGGTAAATGCCGTAAATGTAAATAAAGTTCATGGGGTCGTCTGGGTGGAGACCCCAGCTCTGAAGGCGAGGCGAGACACAGCGGGCCACCGTAACCCGCGGGTGACTGACAGGACAAGCTGATGGACAGACAGGGAGAGATGGAGACAGGATGAGGACGGCCAAGATGGCGCTTGTTATGAAGAGAAAACGTTTTATCCGGCGATGCCAATCACGCTGCCAGAAGAGTAATGTGCTGCTCCATTGTGAGAGTGTGTGTGTGAGCGAGAGAGAGAGATTGTGTGGGCGAGTGAATGTGTGCATTAAAATACAAATGGGGAAGGCAGACGGTTTTAAATGAGCAGATATTTTATGCCCACATATGCCTGACGGAAACGGAGAGGGAAAATATTCTGAAGTGGTTTTGTTGATTTCTCTCTCTCTCTTTCACTCACTTGGTCCCATTCATGCATGCATGTGTATGTGCACACACACACACACACACACACACACACTCACAAAAACCCTTCAATTTTATGTATAATATTCAAATGACATGCAAATGACTTTAACACAGTGTGAGAAAGTTAATGCAGCTTCAGCTTCTCCTGGACTGGAAATAGAAGGTGTGTGTGTGTGTGTGAGTGTGTGTGTGTGTGTGTAGTGAATGTGGAGAGGCGGGTAAAAGTTAATTTATTGGTTAATGCAGTAAACATGTTTAAAGTGCTGCAGATCTGCAGATCGGTTCCAGCAGGAGTGAAGAGGGAAGAAGCAAAAAAACTATTGAGATGAATCCTTGCAAAATACAATTACATCAATTAAAACACACACACACACACACACACACACACACACAAAGCTCATCTCACAACACTAAAGCAATTATCAGACACATGTTTCAGCCAGAATTTTCACCCCCACTTCCCAAGACAGCAAGGCAATTATCCCACATAATTCAATAAGCATTCCAGATATCAGATTACTACACACACACACACACACACACACACACTTGACAGGCGTCTTTTCTGCGTCCCTCAGAACAACGAAAGGGCTCGCCCCCTGGCTACTGTGCAGGAGTGTGAATTGTGCGCCCTACACAGGTATACAACATTATCTGAACTGAATAATGAACTCTGTGAACTTGCTGGTTAATGACATTTCAATTCCAGAAGTTGTGAAAAGACCTCCTGAACCACCACACATCAGCAGTAGCAGCGACTTCCTGGACGAATTTACAACATGCTGAGCATCATCTGGGCTGGTAGTGGCCTGGTGGGTGAGACACTCGCGTCTGGACCAGATGAGCACCACTTACTACCATCATGTCCCTGAGCAAGACACTTAACACCGAGTGTCTCCAGGGGGGGACTGTCCCTGTAACTATTGACTCTGATAAGGGCGTCTGACTCTGAGGCATCGACGCGGCGACCCCTGGTGGCGGGCAGGACGCGTCCTCTACGGCCTCTGATGTTTTAATGATTTAGTTTCAACAATATTTTTATTGATTTTAAACAGGGATATAACAGGGTAAACAATATACTGTAAATGATATATTTTATAACCCCCTTATAAACCCTATAGCACCCCCCTCCCTTCCCTGACTCCAAGCCAGCTTTACATGTGCAATAGAGGTTAGATGCCAGGCATTTAAAGAAAAGCTGGAAGTTTTTTTGGTCCTGAAAGCAAAAGAAACAACCAAAAAAAAATAAATAAAAGAAAACAAACAGATAAACAATTAAATAAGAAGGGAGTCAAACTATAAATGTGAAATATGAAAAAAACGAAGGAAGGGCCCCCGATGTTTTAATGATTTAAACCCGTGGACCTGGTGACACATGAACCAACCCGTGAGTGGACGGCATGAGACAAACTTTATCATTTTGAGGGGATCTGAGGGGAGCATGGAGGAGGTGCATCAGGAGGAATGTCTCAACATCAGACTCACCTGCTGAGATGTCTGAGTGTGTGTGTGTGTGTGTGTGTGTGTGGCAGAAGATCGGTGAAGCTGACAGTGTCTCTCACCACCGACTCCATCACACCTCAATCTCAACCCTTCACCGCACTCCCATTTTGCTGCAAATTAATGAGGTCATAAACGAAGCTGAGGAAAGGACTAATTAGCACATTTCTGACTGTTTAAGTGTGTGTGTGCCAGGGTTCTATCCACCGAGCAGCAGACAAGTTACTGCCTGGACCTGGACATCTTCGTGTTGGATGGAGATGGACGTGCAGCTGATGGAGTAAAACTAGAAGCGTTTGCTGCATTTTTGATGGGGCGGTGGGCCAGTAAAAGCGCTCCTGTGGTGATATATATTAATCAGATGTCCAGTCAGCCCCACCGGGCTTTTAGAAACATTATAAATGTTTCAAGACACATTGGAGTTTTCTCCAAAGCCGGCGAAGGAGCCAGACAGATTCCACGTAATGAAATATTCCGGAGACAAATCAAGATCGCCGTTGCCGCACCAAATTCCTTATGGATTTTGGGTATTTTGTGTGTGTGTGTTGGAATGGAAATGAAACTGAACTGTGTTGCTGCTTTTAAGAGCTTAAGAGTTTAATCATCTTCTCTACAGGTGATGAGAGTCTGAGAGCCTGAGCTCATAAAAATTTCATTGATAAGAATAGAGTTTTTGAGGAGATGAAGGACCAGACTGGCGGCTGTCGGCTCAGTGTGGATCTTCATCGGAGCCTCAACTTAAAAGTTCAGAACTTTTTTTTTTTTACAAAAACTGTGAGTGTGTCACAAGACACATGCAGGAATTTGTGCACTTTTTTTGCAGATAAATAATTTTCTCTGCATAAAATTAGAATCCTAACTTATTAATCACACGTTTTTCCAAAAAAGCTTGCTGTAATTAAACAAATGGTGAGAGATACTAGTGTGGGATTGAGACTGACTTGCATGTCTGTGCTAATCTGTTTGTCCGTTGCTTTGTGTTGCTTGTGGCTGAAAGTTAAAACAAATTCTAACCATGCACCAGCCAATCAAATTCATTTATGCAAATGTACCAAACACAAACACATTGGCCAATCAGCGGGTTAGGCATTTACATTTACATTTACAGCATTTATCAGACGCCCTTATCCAGAGCGACTTACAATCAGTATTACAGGGACAGTCTCCCTGGAGCAACTTAGGGTTAAGTGTCTTGCTCAGGGACACAATGGTAGTAAGCGGGATTTGAACCCGGGTCTTCCGGTTCATAGGCGAGTGTGTTACCCACTAGACTACTACCACCCTAGGCAGCTATGATTGGTTGCCACTCCATGATGCAGCTGCGTTTGTTCCTTTTTAGATATTTTAAATATGTTAAAGCGATTGCCTTATTTAACATACAAATGTGTTAATTGTGTAGTGATTAAATTGTGTATGATAATGTTACGTTCTACTTAATGATTGAATTGAGGTGCTTGTCATTATGAAACACTGCAGCACAGCACCAGTGAAATGTGTCCTCTGTATTTAAATACATCGGCAGTGGTAGTTAAGGAAGCGGCCCCGTATTCAGAAGGTTGCCGGTTCGAATCCCGACCCGCCAAGGTGCCACTGAGGTGCCACTGAGCAAAGCACCGTCCCCACACACTGCTCCCCGGGCGCCTGTCATGGCTGCCCACTGCTCACTCAGGGTGATGGGTTAAATGCAGAGGACAAATTTCACTGTGTGCACCGTGTGCTGTGCTGCTGTGAGTCACATGTGACAATCACTTCACTTAATTTAACCAGTGGGCACCATGACAGGCACTTGGCGAACAGTGTGTGGGAACGGTTCCTTCCTCAAGGGGACCCCAGTGGTACCTTGGCGGATCGGGATTCGAACCGGCAACCTTCTGATTGCGGTGCCGCTTCCTTAACCGCTAGGCCACCGCTTCCCCATTGTAACAGAGTTTTACCTCTGGAGAAGGTCAGGCCCTTCAGAGAAGATGTGGTAGTAATCTGTTGCAATCATGGACATTTTGTGGTAAAATGCATATTAAAAGACACTTTTTTTTGTTGCTGTGTTCTTAAACTGAGAAGGAGGCTCTGAACACACATCTCTGTAAAATGGGATTTGCAGCACCAGACTGTCGGGAACTGGGGGAAATAATAAAACTCCTTATTCCATGCAGGTCCCTCTCACCGACTGAGCATCAGCAAAGTAAAAATCGGCTCTCGCCGGTATTTCCGTATAACGAGGCTCATCGTGCATCGTGCTTCTGGTGAAGATGCCTCGGTCGTCACACCTTTCAGTGTCTTTTCATGCTAGTCTGTGGAATCTGGTTTAGGCTCTGACGGTCTCATCATCTGTAGAAGCTTCTGGAGCTGACGTGATACACCACCATGCTTCATCAGCTCCAGACAACCAACAGACAACCTGAAGTTACCTAGCAGGTCACTTAACACCCCACAAACACCCCTTTTACTGAACTGCTGTAGTGATGCTGCAGCTCGACCTGTGTCTCTGTGAGAGGACAGAAGAGACGTCCTTCATCGCTGCTTTTCTTGGTTTGAAGGCTGTGGAAGGCGCCAGAGTTTTATTTCTTATTCCAGAAGAAAGCGGTTAAAGGCACTTCACACGCACAGGAGACTCTTTAGCGGGGTCGTGGCCAAACCTCAGAGGACGTGACGCTCGTCCCACCAGAGGGACGTCACCTTCATCCATAACCGTCCGGCAGAACCCTGCTGGCCACCGCGGACGGGTCGCCAATGAATGAGTGAGGGTCTCTGAAATAAGTGTGACTGGGAAAAGCCCTCATTATCTTCACCGTACAGGAGCTTCTCTGAAAAAAATCTGTTCAGAAAAGTAGTCCAAGTACCAATGAAGCTGGACAGTTCTGTGTTTTTTATTGATCATCGGTAATATTACAATCTATGGTAAATCTAGGATTTTTTTGTATTTGTCCAACATCTAGGGTGGTAGCAGCCAAGTGGGTAAGACACTCGCCTATGAACCAGAAGACCCAGGTTCAAACCCCACTTACTACCATCATGTCCCTGAGCAAGACACTTAACCCTGAGTGTCTCCGGGGGGGGACTGTCCCTGTAACTACTGATTGTAAGTCTCTCTGGATACGGGCGTCTGGTAAATGCCGTAAATGTAAATGTATTCGTCCGTACACAGAAGCGTCACCTCCGCAGAGGAGTAAACGCAGATCGAGATCAAACACTGTGTGTGTGTGTGTGTGTGTGTGAGAGAGAGAGAGAGAAAGCGAGAGACCCACCTCTGTCCCGTTAACTCGTCAGCTCGTTAGTGAACGTGTTAATTAGGCTCTCGTTAGCCTGTAACCATGGCAACCTGCAGCAGCGCAGACAGGGATGGTATGGGAGAGAGAGAGAGAGAGAGAGCGAGAGATGGAAGAAGGCAGCCCACACACACACACACACACACTTGTCTGTTCTACATCTCCAATTTATCCACAATTACTGTCGAATTACTGACATTTTTGGATAATTTCCGACTGCTCCCGGCCAGAGGGTCGGGTTCGTTGTCACGGCAACAGAAACATCCCCTGAAAACGCTACAGGTGATAACAGGAGTCACCATGACGACAACAGGGACTTTTGAGATGTCCAGCGGGCATCCAGGCCACTAACTGTCTGGACGATGGATGTGTGTGTGTGTGTGTTCCTATCTTACCCTCTGAAGAATAAGTGCAACGAAAGTTGTGTGTGTGTGTGCTTCAACATTTAATATCAAATCTCACACACATATAAACACAACACACACACACTCTTTCTCTCTCTCCAGCAGGAGATTTCTTTGTGATCTTTGTGAAAAATAACATCAAAATGCAGCTTGAGTGTCCGTGATTGATTTCTTTCTTGTGGTGAAGAACGGAGTTTTCACAGCAAGGAGCCCCAGGAGGGACATTAAACCGTCCTGCCAATCATGCACATAGGCTCCTCCCCTGAAAGATCTGGTTCCTCCTCTTCAACATCCAGACACTCCCTGCTTCTCCCTGGTTCACCATTCACGTACGCAGATCATACGGTTATTCACGTGGGAGGGAAAAGTGGACTTCTTTACTCGGCGTAACTTCAAAACATCGCCAAACTAGGCCAGAGCGGGTGATGAGTGAGGTGTGTGTGTGTGTGTGTGTGTGTGTGTGTAGAACCTTTGACCATTACAGGAGATGCTATACGCACGACGTCGGAGGAGGTATGAACACATTTAGCACGGTGATCTGTGAGGTGTGGACAGGTACAGAACGAGCTCTGGTCTACAGCAGCGTCCCCGCTGCGTGTTTACGGGAGAAGAAGACGAGCCGTCCTCCGTTCCACGGCGAGCATCAGACAGACGCCTTGACAGCGGGACGTCACGTCGGCCGCCATGTCCTCACACACTCGTCCTGCTGATTGGCCGGGAGGAGGATTTATTCCGGCGGGAGGAAATGTGCTGTCAGACGAGAGAAGACGTGTCGGCGTGAGTTTATATTCCCACGTTCCTCCTTTCAAAATGTTTCAAGCACGCGGCTCATATCAGCCTACAAAGACAGGCGGAAACACACACATTGTACATGCAAGTGTGTGTGTGAGAGAGTTCTGTTCATTTTTAAGTGAAAGTGACGTGATTGTCGTTGTGGGGCACCTTGGCGGGTCGAACCGGCAACCTTCTGGGGCCACCACGGCCCCCGTATATATGCAACTATTGCAATTAGTTACAGTCATGAATAATCAGAATTAAGACTTTATAGTGCTGTTATAATTAAATCTACTACAGAGACGTGGCCACACGTGAAGGGGTGAGGTGGGGAGTTTTCAAGCCAATCAAATCCATTTATGCAACTTTAATCAGTTTTCCAATCAGGTGGGTTTAATGCGGATTAAGCGAGGACTGGCGATTGGTGGTCTCTCAGGAGGACACGCCCACCAACACGCGCTGAGGGGACGTGAGACCCACCAGTTCAGACAAATATCAGCAAAACAGGCCAAGAATAACGCGGCCGAGGGGAAACAGGCCAAACCAAAGCCAAAAAGGAGCGTGTAATATTACGTATTACGTATAATATTTGGATTTTGTGTTTGGGAACCGGAGCTGTCAGGGTAAATGCTGCAGGAAGTCCCACAATGAACTGATATCAGAGGTCTAATATTCTGATGCCGGAGCTGCAAGTCAGGCTTACAAATATCTGGAGAGGACACGTATGTGGTGGGACCGTGCACGGTCTCCAAGAGATCAATATTTGGGTTGCTATGATCTTGATTTTAGAAATAAAGCACACACGTGTGTGTGAGGTTGTGTACAGCCGATCTGTATTAAAGGTTCTTCATTTGAACGTGACTCTCCTGCAAAAGTAGGACGCCTGTCTGTAAAAAAAACACCGACTGATCTGAACACCAAAAATACACAAACCACTCAGATCCTCAAGAGGGGAGCACAGCCAGAGTAAAAAACACGTTTTATTCGCAGCGAAACAGTACAAGTGTGAAGTTTAACTGGTGAAACGTTAATCCTGCAGAAAAATCCCTCCGAAGCGCAGTGGCTGATATCAGATCAGAAACTCCGGCGGCAGCTGAGGAAATGCCCATAATCCCGCTGGACCGCCGTACCGGCACTGGTGTGTGTTATCAGAAGCTGCCAGAAGACAGCAGGGACAAGTACACACACACACACACACACACACACACATGCTTACATTAAACTAGGAGAGAAGCTCTGGGCTCTGTTCATTTGGAAATGCAGCAGTGAGAGCTGATCACCATGGGAACGTGGCGCGTACTGCTGTGTGTCGCCAGGTGTGTGTGTGTGTGTGTGTGTGTGTGTGTGTGTGTATTTCATGAGTTAATGAAGCCATCAGGTTACTGGAAACACTCCAATCAAATCAAGGCACCAGGGTCCTGCTCGTTTCCATGACTCATGGAACCGAGGTGGAACCGCATGTTTGTAACCGCACACATGGTACGTTAAAACATTATTATTTAGTTGAATTCGTATTTTCAGATGATCTGACCAGCGCAGGTAAAGGTGGGTGAAGTTTGGGTAACATACATTGGGCAGAGGTGGCCTGGTGGCCAAGGAAGCGGCCCCATAATCAGAAGGTCGCCGGTTCGAATCCCGATCCGCTGAGGTGCCACTGAGCAAAGCACCGTCCCCACACACTGCTCCCCGGGCGCCTGTCATGGTGCCCACTGCTCACTCAGGGTGATGATTAAATACAGAGGACACGTTTTACTGTGTGCACCGTGTGCTGTGCTGATGTGTATCACAATGACATTCACATTCACATGACAGAAATGGAAAAAGGTGGGGTCACCAATTTCCATTTAGCCGTCCTTTTTATTTTCTGTAAAGTCTCTGTGTGAGAAGGATTTCGTTCTTTTCTTAAAACCGCAGAGTGAAGTGAAGATGAGAAGTAAGAGGATTAAGTAGGAAGGAAAGGAAGAATAAAAAATAATAATGATGGAAATGCTGACTGGTGACTCCACCCCACCTTCTATCTTCTTTTCAGAGGTCCATGTTCTAAACCTCATCTAGTCTCCTGACCGGTGACTCCACCCCAAGTTTTGTCACGCCAAGGTGAAAGTGAAAGTGATTGTCATTGTGAAACACTGCAGCGCAGCACACGGTGAAACGGTGAAACGTGTCCTTTGTATTTTACCATCAAGCCTTGGTGACAGTGGGCACCATGACAGGCGCCCGGGCAGCAGCGTGTGGGGACGGGACCTTCATCAAGGGGACCTCAGTGGCACCTTGGCAGTTCGGGACTCGAACCGGCAACCTTCTGATTATGCTGCAGGTGGTGAGATGCTGGTGACCACTGATGACGGACTATAAGAACAAGCTGGAACATGAACTGGACTGCTTTAAAAAGCAGAAGGCTCCATTGCCATGGAAGCTATTTGGCTGTTAATTGCCGAATGCTTATTTTTTGCCACCCAGTAATGAAAGTAAAAAAAATTCATTTCATGAAGCACAAACACGCAAATGTTCTAAATTGTCCTGAAATTTGATTCCTGCCAGTGAATCCTACAGTAAAGCTGCTTTTCATTACACACACTTATAAAGAGCTTTAATCAGAACAATCTTAATTATTCATAAAGTGTGTTGACCATGAAAACACACACATACACACACAGAAATAGTGAAATATTTATACAAAATGTGGCTTTGAGCTCATATCCCTAAATATTTTAGTGTGGAAATCATTTGGAATTAGCTCTTAATTGCGGTGTCGCGGCTGAAAAACAAAGGAACCAATCGCTGGGCGCTGGGGGCGGGGCAAGCGTGTTATTAACAGCAGGGAAAATACATCTGAAATAGTTTTAAAACCAATGGAGACACACACACACACACACACACATACACAGACACAACTACACTTGCACATTCAAACACACATCATACACGTTCATCACACACGTGCCACGCCCCGCCACCACAGGTTTCCACAGGGCTCTACAAGTGGTGGATTTGTAAGTAATAAAGATTTACATTTACATTTTACAGCATTTACCAGACGCCCTTATCCAGAGCGACTTACAATCAGTAGTCCCCCCCTGGAGACACTCAGGGTTAAGTGTCCTGCTCAGGGACACGATGGTAGTAAGTGGGATTTGAACCTGGCTCTTCTGGTTCATAGGCGAGTGTGTTACCCGCTAGGCTACTACCATCTAGGTAAAAGAGACACATGAGAGACAGCAGAGCAGATCTAGTGCGTGTACTCTCACCTGGACCACCTTTATAGGAATGTGGCAGGAATCGGGATCGCCGGCAGATAGTTACGCTGTAGTGCTATTGCCATGGTCCGGTCCGGCAGGGGTTACTCCGGGTCCAGGGTTCGGACCAGAGTTTAATGTTCGTCATGTGCAATGTTCTCTGATCATGTTCACCTATGTATAATTATATGCCCCGCCCTGTTGTGTCTGTTCGCTGTCGGGTCATTGTCTGGTGATGTTCCCCTGTCCTGTCACCTCTGCATTAAATCTTGTGACGTTGTGCGTATGCGTCCTTCTTCCTCACCATGTCCAGCCATCGTGACAGCTATGTACAGAGTACTGACTATCAGGCGGTTTTTACTTTAAAAATAAAGTAAAAACAACCATGATGCCTTTCTTTTATTTTGCATCATCCTGACCTTTGTAAGATGTTAAATTAATAATTGAGTCCTGAACTGTCCAGGGGTGACTGTGACATCTACAGATCTACATATGCGCAGGTGGACATTCCAGTCCCTGGTTGCCTAGCTGTCCATTTGGGGACAGTCACCACGTCCTCGGAGAACCTTGTGTAACATGGAGAGGCTCAGGTTCTACATTCTGCCCGCAGTTCAGAAGTGGCTTCTCACGTACACACTCACAGTGTGGTGCTTAGATTAAAATCCTTCACGCTCTCCCACTGACGTTCTCAGTGTCTACAGACCGGGGAATCTGCAGGGGAACCAGGGATTCCAGAGAGGGAGGTGTAGTAAACAGCCTCTTCTGCAGAAGAAACCTGGAGTCAGCGGAGAGAGGGGCATTTACCACACTGAACACACGGCTGTCTGGCTGCTGGATGCTTTGAATAATTACTCTGCATTAATTATGTTTCAGTTCAGCATCAGATCTGCCTGAAGGCTTTCAGGAACCTTCTCAGTGAGGAGGCTGTTGGTGAGTGATGGTGATAGTAGTCTGTAGCTGATGCCGATGGAATTTTGGAATGCGGAACTGTTAATGGTAGCCGGAGACAATGGTGACTACTGATGATAATTCATAACATTGGTGAATGGAGGTGTGACCTATGGTGATGAATTGGAGGTAAACGTTAGTGACAATGGTGACCACCGGTGATAACAGCCCCCAAATGTTTAAACAAGCACTGCAGAGAGTTTCTATGAGCCATTCCAGATCAGAGATAAACTCAGTCTGTAAAACTGACCCTATTCGCTGTTAAATGACTGTGACTCCGCCCCTTCCCAGGTACACAGGTACCAGGCAGGTGGTCCATATCAGCCCCGTATTAATATGAACCCAAGAACCCAGAAGAGGAGCAAGAGTCGCCCGTCATTAAAAAGACTCAACATTGAACAGCGGGATTAAAAAACAGAATTTAACTCTGATCTGGAAATGGATCCTACAAACTTCCTGCAGTGTTTATTTAACGTGTGAATGCTGGTGGCCCCTGTTAATAACTGAGGACGTTGTAGAATATCGGTCGCATTAATAATGGGTTCTTACTGGTGATAATTGATGATGCTGTTGGTGTAATTGGTGAATGTTGGTCATCGTTGGTGACATTGGTAATTGTTAGTGACAACATTGGTGAATGTCTGCGTCCCTCTACAGCTGCCAGCTACAGAGAATGTTCTGGACAGGTCTGACTTGTAAATGTCACACAGACTCATAAACATTAATTCTGAAGTGTGTGTGATGAGTGAAGAGATGTGGTGCATGCAGTGTGTTAGATGTTAGATGTGTGTGTGTGTGTGTAAAGCTGTGTTTGTGAATGATGGTGTGTTCAGACAGTGTGGTGGATATAAAGCATTTTGTGTGTGTGTGTGTGTGTGTGTGTGATCAAACAGTGCGGCTCCTCTCGTCATTACACTTCACTATGACAAGGAGTCAAGTGGTGAAATAATGAGTCCTAAACGAGAAGCTAATCTCCAGTGAGGCTAATTGAAAAGCTGAGAGCTTTGTTGAGCCCACATGTCAGCTCGCCTTGCCACTGCGACATGCACACACACACACACGCGCTGACGCAACACACACACACACACACACACACTCACTCTGAGGTCACACCCCCACTGGTCTTAATTAAAACTCTTCCAGCTTCCTCAGCTAAATGCAGCGGCCGCTGGAGGGATGGTGCAGCACTTCAGCTGTCTGCAGCCTTTATTTTTTTATGGTTTTTTTTTTCATGATTTCACCATCGCTGGGGGGCAACTGGCACATTACAACTCACCCCGACTTCACTTCTGGACCAATGGACAGCTTGAGGCACGAGGCCGCACCCATTTTAATCAGTTTACAAAAAATTAAAAAGTGTTACGTAAATATTCAAATTTGCCTCTGCTAAGTTTAGCTAAAATGGAGCCATGAGGCCAGACAGGAACAACACATTCGGCTGGAGAAAGAACTCTGCTCTGGTTCCAGGGCCAGTTCCTGGTTCCACAGAAAAAAAACTGGCACAGAACCGAGCCCTAAACTTTGCTGGTTTCGTAGCAGGAACCTGCTATGAACCTGTGATGGCGGAACCAGTAACGTGGAGCGCTGAAGGCTTCACACGAACAACCGACCAAATGGTCAATAAGCTAAAAAAAACTGAAGAGAGGCTACAGGGACAGAAGAGGGTGGTGTTAACGTAGCAGCGGTGGAGGTCCAAAACATTTCTATAATAATGTAATGGATTCGGTGATAAAGGATTTCTGGTGGGCGTGGCCTGTGACCCGTGTGGCTCCCGCTGAGCTCCTGTCCAGCTCCTGTCCATCCGGTTCTCGGTTGGTCCCCAGTTCCAGCTCTGGTGAAGAGGAAATGAGGTATGAGTCAGGAGAGATTAGGGCCTCTCTCCACCTCCACCTCCACCATCACCTTCTCTATGAATCATGAATATGGAAATAAATGCAGGCCTTCAGACTGAAATTCATCTTTCAGGTTTAGGATTCCTCTACGGGTTCAGCATCAGTCCTGTACTGATATGTGAGTGCAGAAGCAGGAACGTCTACACTGGGAACTTCCACCAAACTAAAAGGCCAAACACACCAGGTGTAGTGAAGGAAAAAAGGTGCAGGTTTACAGAGCCAGCCATTATAGGCATCTGTAAATATGACAAAAGATACAGATTCACAGCCTGACAGCAAGCTCCTCAGTCCCTGAACCACCGACCTGACCTTGACCCACACGAAGGTCCCCGCCCTGCTACGCTGTCCCCTTAATACACCCCACAATCACAGCCTAATGTGGGGTGGGGTGGGGCAGGCAGGGCTACATATCAACATGTCCCCATACATATTCACAATTTACCGTTTCATAAGATGAAGGACACAACTCAAATCATACAAAGAACAAAATATACACAGCAGACAAACACCCCACTTCTTCAAGCACCCTGTCCCTGTGTCCCACGCTGGCCTATAAAGGCACCGTTCTCCCATGGGGAACATTTAGGTAAAACCACAGTGAAAATGTGAATGATAAAGGGTACCTGAGTGAGGTAACAGTAGGTAGGATGGTTAATAATAAGTAAGTAAATAAATGAAACTGTTAAACTACCGCGTGTTGTGTTTATTTGAGAAATCTAATGACGGCGACAGGGGACAGTGGGACAGTGTATGTGATGTGTCGTCTGGACCCATGCAGGAAACAGACATAACCTGACATAAGCCCATAATACACTGACAACACGCATCACACAGTTACACCCTCTCAAGATGCAGACGGGCTCCTACAGAAACCCTACAGTTGGCCCGTCATGGTGTGTGGACTGCAGTGTGTGTGTGTGTGTGTGTGTGTGTGTTTGGATTTATTAAGTCCATGTAGGTTTTCAGCGATGAACAAGCAATATGAACTTGCTTCCATGATGCTGCGGCCTCCACGGCCTCCACTGAGGAGAAGACGACAGTTGAGTTTGAGGACATAAGTGGCTTGAAGGGAACCAGGAGGCTGAGATTAGCATATTCAGATCAGCGCATAATCATGCAAATTCAGTATGAATTTTAAAGAGGACAGACGCACTGCACACGTGCCACAATTGTGTCTAATTAGCATAAGAACCGGAATGCAACGGCACCTACATCGACTGTCACTAAGAACCGCAACATGCCTACGCTTGAACACACGTTTACACACACACACACACACACACACACACACACACACACACACACACACAGCAAAAAATGTAGAGAGGGAGTCATTCTGTGAACCTCCAGAGACGCAGATAAGAAAGGATAAGAAAATCTGGCCAGACACACACACGCGACACACAGAGTGATAAAAGAAGCAAAGTTTTCTCACGTCTCATTAAGGCCTTTATTTCCCGGGAGGAATTCTGCAGATAATATGATAAAGGAATCAAGGCCGCCGCTCATTTCCTGAGAAAAAAGAAATTCAGGAGCGCTCTTCTGCTTGACGAATCCTTAACACTGAGCATTCATCATGGCAGCCGCACACACACACACACACGTGCATAAAACCTGTATTTAGAGGGTGAGTGTCTGTACTCGGCGACAACCAAGGCCCTCACTAGTCCAAAAAAACCCCCATAAAAACGTCCATCACACTCCTGTCATGTGACTGGAGCTCATTTTTCATAAAGCGATAAATGTCGCCGCCGCCCTGCTTACTGCTCACGGTTCCGTTCGAAAGCGGAATGTGAAAATAAGCGTCATCAGGATATCTACACCCTCATTTGATAATTGACGTCTCAGACTTGGCTGCCTGAGAGGTGGAATTAAAGTGGAAGAATTGCGCCGGCAGGCCACGCCCTAATGCCTAATGGTCATCATTCAAATTACGGCCTGTTTCTGGGTTCCTTCTGCTGACAGCACCCGAGGCCTGAACAGCATTCATAAACTCACTCTATTGCTACGTCATGTTAATAACCTGTTATTATGTTAATAAACCTACTTTTTAGTTATACTGTAAAAGCTCCAGATCTACGCTTGGCTCCACAGAACAGAGCTTCTAGACAAATTTTACCATCAGTTCCATGTTGGTTCTAGTCTTTTTCATGACGGCTTGCTCCTCACATGGGTTCTTGGGTTCATATTAATACGGGGCTGATATGGACCACCTGCCTGGTACCTGTGTACCTGTGAAGGGGCGGAGTCATGGTCATTTAACACCGAATAGGGTCAGTTTTACAGACTGAGCCCAAGGGTGGTGGTGGGATGATGTAATTTAACTCTGGTGACTTATCTACAAAAGGAAGATGAATGTTATGTTAATGACAATTGCGTTATAGAAATCAAACATATTCTAGTTGCACTAGTTCTATGTCAACCTGGTGCTCTTTTTTAAATGTCCTCCATTTAAAGGAGACCTTTTCAAGGGTGAGTCTCAGAACAGCCACAGTTCCATGCACATGTATGAGGATGAGCTCTTTTTCGGTTCCACTCTGTGCTCTCCAAATGTCTCGTCTCACTTCTGAAGGACCCGAGCAGGATCGTTCTTCTTGAGAAACACTCACCTCGCCGTGATTTCCCCCTGGACGGCTGCCCAGCCACTTCCCTTCCTTCTCCTGTCTGATGTTTTCAGGCCGCGAGAAGCTGCCTTCTCTTCCCAAGCCGCGCTGCTCCTCCAGTTTACTTCGCTTACCTCAGTCAGTATTAAACTCGGGTCTATAGGACACATCTAAGTTCAAATCCCACCATGGTGCCCCTGAGGTCCCCTTGATGAAGGTCCCGACCGTCATGGTGCCCACTGCTCACTGCTGGATAAATACAGAGGACACGTTTCACCGTGTCACCGTGTGCTGTGCTGCAGTGTCTCACAATGACAAAACCCAATCACGTTCAATTGATCTCCTTTCAGAGACCAGAGACTGTGTGCAGGTAAAACTCAGACCTGAAGTTCAGGTGTTTATGACAAGAGAAGTTTATCTTCATTCTGATCTGAGTGTCTCTATCTGTCTCATTAGAGTTCAGCAACTCATTAAACATTCTGTTTCCTTCAATGTTCTGAACATTCTGATCTTTACTGGACCTTCACTGGCTGAGTCAGAGTCCTGGATCACAGGAGCACACGAGGTGTTATGAAGATCTGAAGGGCGACTGATTCTTTTTTATTAGAAGCTCAGTCTGATCATCCGAGGGCTTACAGGTTCAGGATAGCAAACACACACAACACAACACACACAACACACACCTACAACACATACACACACACACACACACACACACAACACACAACACACATACACACGTGCATAAAACCTGTATTTAGAGGGTGAGTGACTGTACTCAGCGACAACCAAGGCATACACATACACACACAGGCATACACACACACACAACACACATACTCACAACACACATACACACACATACACACAACACACAGACACACAGACACACATACACACAAAACACACATACACACAACACACACACAAAACACACATACACACACACACACACACACACAACACACATAGACACACAACACCCACACATACACACAACACACAAACACACATACACACACATACACACAACACACATACACACACAACACACATAGACACACAACACACATACACACAAACACACACACATACACACACATACACAAAAACACACATACACACAAACACACACAACACAACACACATACACACACAGACACACACAACACACATGCACACAACACACATACACACAACACACATACACACATTGGAGTAAACTTATTACACTTATTGGAGTGTATCTCAGACTTCTACACTGCAGATTTAGTAGCATCACAATGCTACAGCTCCATCAGTGCGAAGAGGAGGAGGATGAAGATGACAGAACGCACACTTCCTTTAATCCGTCCGGCCTGATTATGAATCTGCCAGCTGAGAAGGGATCTGGTTTATCAACAGAAAACAGAACACAGTCAGGAACCGGAGAACCTCAGATGCTGGAGCAAGCCAGGAAGGGAAGAAAAAGGTTTTAAAATGGAGGAATACTGGTGTGTGTGTGTGTGTGTGTGTGTGTGGTAGAACAGACACAAAGCTAGAACGTTCCTGACGTCTCCTCGCTGCTGCTTCCCACACCTGAAATGTGTGTGTGTGTGTTTGGGAGAAGAAAGCAGGAGATGTTTAGAAGTTGCCAGGTAGGATTTTCTAAGACTTCATGTTCAGGAAAACGGGAGCAGCAGCGACGTCCTCCTCCAAACGCGTGCCACCTGCGGCCCAGGGTCACCTTTTCAGCTCGTTTTTTCCGGTTTTATGCCAGCGCCCAGCATCTGGGACACGAGTTCTTGGCCGAGGTCGTGTGCAGGATGGACACAGAAGACGTTTTCTGGTGATGCATTCTGCCCGGATCTCATAAACATGGTTCATGCGTGTAAAACATGAAGAAAACGACAATTTGGCGTCAGAAGAACAAACGTGAAATGCACTTCTGCTGTCCGTCCCCAAGACAACTTGCAGGACATTTTCCCTGCAAACATGGACAAACTCTTGCAACATCACAGGTCATGTATATGTACGCTGTGCGTTGTTCTTCATGCTCCTGTAAGTCACCTTTTTTGTTCGTCTCGGAGGAACGATATTACAGTCCTGTCTCCCTTAGCGCCCAAGGCCAGGATATATATAGAAAATACCGAGTACGGTGGATCAGCAGGGTCATTTTTAATCAGAATGTGTCTGCAAACGGAGAGAAACTTTCGCTGAGTGCGTCGTTACACCCCTGATAAATTATACACCGCGTATATCGACATTTAGAAACTGTCTCCAACATTGCACTGCACTTTATGTACTCTGTATATTTAGGATTTAGATTTTTGCCTATTTATTTATAGACCTGTGTACATTCTTACATATATTTATGCTCAGTAGATATATTATTTATAAAGAAACTCCACGACTTGTACAATAACACGTACACACATTGTTGTTGTTGTTGTTGTTGTTTTTCTACTCTGTACTTGTACGAATCAAATTCCTTGTATGTGCTTGTACTTACTTGGCCAATAAATACGATTTTGATTCTGATTCTGATTATACATTGTACATTTGTGGGACTAATCAAGGATCTTATCTTATAAGAGTCCTGAGGAGGCCAGGCAGGTAGGTTGGAAGGTTGTGGGTTCAAATCCCGAACCACCAAGGTGCCACAGTTCTAAATCACAACCAGACTGACAGTTCAAAATATAGAGTTTAACTTATATACTGTTGTACTGGCAATAAACGAATCACACACACACACACACACACACACACACACACACACATACACACACACACACTCAGCACTCTCAGTGCACACCTTCCATCGACTCTCTGATGAGGTTTTTGGCAGGTCCGACATACTTCCACATCAGGATTTTATATTCATTTGTGAGACACTTTTAATTATAATTAAACCATCCAAAGTGCTTTAAAGTCCTTAATGACAAATACCTTCAGTGCAAACACACACACACACGCACACACACAAAGCTGCTTTGATTATAAGAAATTCCTGATGAATTTCAAAACCGTACGTAATTAAGAGAACCGGCACACAGTTTTAAAAAACGCTTTATTCCGGAAGGTTCTTGAGCTGAGAGATTCGGCCACCTGCTGGTGACTGCTGGGAACTGCGGGGTTAAAGGCCCCCCTCATTAAATCGAGTGGAACGGTCAACACACTCAACTCACACTCTTTATTGTACGAGTACATCTGCCGGATGCAGATCACTTCATGTACTTGCTGCTGACTGTACAAACATGGCTGTGAGTGTGTGTGTGTGTGTGTGTTCTTTTTTATAAATTATGCATTTTCACTAACTGAGATGTGTGTTTCATCATCAGACGACATTGTAAGAGCTTTAGAAAATGTGAACTTGGACGAGTTTAAAAGTGTGTGTGAACGTTGCTAATCTCAGATTTTAATTGGTCCCTGTGGGAACCTACAGCACTTTTAAACCTCATTCCACTGACTGGTGGCTCCAAACGAGCTGTAGCCTGAACCGACCAATCAGCACACAGCTGTAGTCGTAGCATCTGGACGGTTTACGAGGGATGTGAGGGGGTCGCACTGTGCAGGGCTGGACCTCGGAACTAAGTCCTGATTGAAAAGAGTTTGGTTTTAATATCAGAGCCAATGATGCGTGCCGATTGATCTCGACTATTGTAACTCTCTCCTGGCTGGAGCCTCCGCAGTCACCATAAAACCCCTCCAGATGGTTCAGAATGTGGCAGCCGCCTCATCTTCAACCAGCCTCTCCTCACCTCCCTCCACCGGCTCCCAGTAGCTGCTCGCATCGAGTTTAAATCCTTGATGCTGCCTACAGGGCCGTAAATGGAAGTTCTCCCTCTTACACCAACACACTACTAGCCAGATACACTCCTGCACGCCCTCTCAGATCCGCACACGAAACCAGACTAAAAATCCCCTCTTCACGGGGTCTCCGGTCCCAGTCGACTCCTTTGTGTTCTCCTTTGTTGTCCATGACTGGTGGGACAACTTGTCCTGCTCCATTCGACTAGCTGAGACTACTACCACCTTTAAGAAGCAGCTGAAAACCCACTTGTTCAAAAAGTATTTCACACTCACACACACAAATCATCCAGCACTTAACAATTCCCAGCGTGTTCTATACCTGACAAGTAAAGTAAAGTAAAGTAATGTAAAGTAAAGTAAAGTGATTGGTCAGAGTCCTCTGCCTTTCCCACACACGCTTATTGCTGGATGCAGATGCCTCATCATTGGCCAGATGGTGGTCCATCATGGATCAGGAGGTAGTTATACCATCCTGGACCGTCATTGGTTCATAACAGTTCCATACAAACATATTTACAGCCAGTAGTTACAGGGACAGTCCCCCCCTGGAGACACTCAGGGTTAAGTGTCCTGCTCAGGGACACGATGGTAGTAAGTGGGGTTGGAACCTGGGACTTTCTGCTCTTCTGGTTGGTAAGTTAGTGTGTTGTCTAATAGGTAATGTGGTGCCCAACTAGTCAGGTAGACAAATGGATGTGGTGCTGGACGTCACCACCGGCCGTCCCTTCCATTCTGTATCAGTTCCCGGGTTAATTATCTTGTTTGTGCTTCCAAAAAGTGATATGATGTTCATGAACGCTTTTGTTCTGATTCATTTGGTCTGATGTTCTGATGTATTCAGCAGCACTCAGAGTCCTGTAGTGAAAACTGCAGTTTATTAAATGCATGGACAGGAATGCGCTTCTTATCACAAATCACGTCAACAGTGCACGTCACTCCACACACCAACAAATGGAACGACCTGTAACCTCTGACCCCAAAGTCCAGGGTTAGGCAGAGACCAGAAAATATAAAAGTTTTCCTCATTCGTCCTGCTGCGACAGAGATGGTTGTGGGACTCGTACCACCGTCGGGGAGATCAAAGACCGGCTCTTGACCATGAGAAGACAGAAGAATAAATTATACTTCATGACTGAGATCCTACAAATCTGCTCCAGCACGCTCCGATGCGCGAGACGACCATTAACAGGAAGTAGCCAACAAGCCTCAGCATAGGAACTGCTGGACAGCCGTCCCGTCCCCAACGTCTAACGTAACGTGGACGGGAGGAGCAGGAAGTGTGAAGGAGTGTGAAGGTCCTAGATTATAAAATCACCTCATGTGTTTAATAGGTTCCAGTTTTTTGTACTGCGGTGTAAAAAAAGGCGAGTTTGAGGGTGCGAATCGTGCAACGTGGCCCGGTGCCGCGCGGGTGTAAAATGATTCAGATTTCCGTCAGTCTTAGAAAAGTCTTATAAAGTGTGTTTTGATTGATTTGTAAGCCGTTCTCGTCACTTCTTTACTTCCTCTGGACAGAGACATTCATGTGAGGAGGACCGTACTTCACACATCATTCGGAAGAAGTAAAAAAAAAACACACGTTGGTATAAAAAGGAAAAATTTTAGGTAGAAACTGCGAGCAAAAAAAAAAAATGTTTTTTTGTTATAGACATAATTTGTTAAAAAAAAGTCCAGCAATAACCAAACACACACGTTCATCCTGTGGAAGAATTATTAGAAGCCGCTCCTGATCCGGCTTGTTTCCGTCTCTCCTCACTCCCGCTCGCCCCGGTGGGTGCAGATGTGGGCCAGGGTCCGGAACTTGGGTCCCAGCGTGTCCAGGAAGTCCAGCGTCTCGTCTCCGCCCAGCTCGCTGCAGCAGCCCACGGAGCCTGCCGGCGAGCCCTCCCCCTCGTACCCATAATGCTTCAGCAGGTCTGCCGCATACCGATCTTCATCCTCCTCGCCGAAGTAGCCGATTTTCTGGTGGCACACACACACGGCGGTGGGTTTTAACCGCGATTGTCGGCGTCAGGTGAAGATTGGAAATTTCATCCAGCTCACCCTGTCCAAGTAAAGCTCGTTGGTCCTCCACGTTGCAAAGGCGTCAGAGTACTTCACGTAGCCGGTGTCGCCATAGAAACCGTCGCCGTAGTGAGCGGCCGTGCCGTACACGTTGTCGTGGTGGCCGGTGGCGCTGCTGAACTCGTGCCTCATCGTGTGGAAGCTGCTCTTCTGCAGGGTCTGGTGTCCACCGGGGAACGCTGTTGGGGAGGTGAGGGTGGTCTGCTCCGCGCCTCCCTTCACCAAACCATCGCGGTCCTCGCCGACAGGTGGCGCCACCCGCAGGTCAGACGTCTGGCGGACACAGACATCAAACACGCGGCACACTTAACCGGGAACATTCACCACCGATCTTCTCACCGCCACCTCCTCCCCTGAGAAGAGTCTCATCTGGCATTCTGTCATAATGTTCCACTCATATTCACTGTTTATGTGTGTGTGTGTGTGTGTGTGTGTGTGTTCCCACCACTTCCTCTCCCGGTGCCTCGGTGTTGGACTTCAGCAACATCCCTGCGCCGTTGTCGTCCAGGTAGAACTTCTCGCGCTTGGTGGTGCAGATGAAGATGAAGAGGAGAACTGCAGGGAGGAGAGAGAGAGGGAGGGATGTTCTGCTGTTTTGTGGGAAGTGGACGGTACGGTACGGGCGGTACGTGGGGTCACGCGGGCGCCACTCACAGAGTAAGAGCAGCAGGGCGAGGGCCAGCAGCATGGCCAGGACGGCACCCACGCCCAGAACCACCGACCGCCTCTGGGCAACACACTCCTCCGCTCCGGTGGTGCCCACACACTCGCACACCTTCACCCGCACCACCTGCTCTCCGCCCGTGCCCTGCCGGTCCTTCACCAGCAGAGGGACCTCGTACTCGCCCATCGGCATCGCCGTGGCCTGCTGCAGCACCACCGACGTGTCTGGAGGAACACGGTCAGAAAATGGGTCCTTTTCTCTACCATTTTATTCATAAACAACAAAACCTTCCGCATAATCGGGTCGAGGATTCATTTCCACACCGGACACGAGATAAAGCAGAAATATACTCGCTGTGACCTACATCTGCACGTACACTCCTCACCACCAGGAGGCAGCGTCGAGGCCACAAACCAAGTAAATCGATTATTTATTTATTTACAGCATTTACCAGGCGTCCTTATCCAGAGCGACTTACAATCAGTAGGTACAGGGACAGTCCCCCCGTGGAGCAACTTAGGGTCAAGTGTCTTGCTCAGGGACACGATGGTAGTAAGTGGGATTTGAACCTGGGTCTTCTGGTTCACAGGTGAGTGTGTTACCCACTAGGCTACCAACACCCTACCTGCATCTTAAAACCGGCATCTGTTCAGTGCAGATCTCTGCACACCAAAGAACGGCGGATACGGACCGCGGCTGTATGATCGTACATTTGTACGTAGTTAACGGCAAGTTGTATTTCTGCCTTAACCCAACTGGTCCATCAAAGTACTGGTTTTAGGGAAATAAAACATAATCCCGTTTATTAATCTCCCTGCGGTGCCATCGTCCGTCTCACCTTTCGCATCCTTCAGTTTCCATTTTCCCTCCGCCGCATCCCCGAGTTCAAAGGTGAAAGGTGCCGAGTACGGGTCATCGTCGATATCCTGTGCCTCCAAAAGGACCGAGCCCAACTGTCCCTCCTTCTCGCACAGGACCACGTAGGATTTGGGGAAAAACGGCACATTATCGTTGATGTCGTCAATAATGATCATCACCGTGCCGACGCCCGACTTCTTACCTGAGAGGAGGAGAAAACGACAGATCGTGGTTAATAACAAACATGCAAAGTCGATAAAACTCCGAACGTCAAGGGCGGGAAACGGCGTCCCCGCCTGTGCTGGGAGGTGGAGTGGACATGTACAACGTGGGAAACGGCTTTTTTTTTGGCTGTACTCGCCCGGTTCTCGTTCCCCCACAGCGTCCCTGACGTTCCCCCATTGGGCCGTACTCGCCCGGTTCCCCCACAGCGTCCCTGACGTTCCCCCATTCAGCCGTACTCGCCCGGTTCCCCCACAGCGTCCCTGACGTTCCCCCATTGGGCCGTACTCGCCCGGTTCCCCCACAGCGTCCCTGACGTTCCCCCATTGGGCCGTACTCGCCCGGTTCTCGTTCCCCCACAGCGTCCCTGACGTTCCCCCATTGGGCCGTACTCGCCCGGTTCCCCCACAGCGTCCCTGACGTTCCCCCATTCAGCCGTACTCGCCCGGTTCCCCCACAGCGTCCCTGACGTTCCCCCATTGGGCTGTACTCGCCCGGTTCCCCCACAGCGTCCCTGACGTTCCCCCATTGGGCCGTACTCGCCCGGTTCTCGTTCCCCCACAGCGTCCCTGACGTTCCCCCATTGGGCCGTACTCGCCCGGTTCCCCCACAGCGTCCCTGACGTTCCCCCATTGGGCCGTACTCGCCCGGTTCCCCCACAGCGTCCCTGACGTTCCCCCATTGGGCCGTACTCGCCCGGTTCCCCCACAGCGTCCCTGACGTTCCCCCATTGGGCCGTACTCGCCCGGTTCCCCCACAGCGTCCCTGACGTTCCCCCATTGGGCCGTACTCGCCCGGTTCCCCCACAGCGTCCCTGACGTTCCCCCATTCAGCCGTACTCGCCCGGTTCCCCCACAGCGTCCCTGACGTTCCCCCATTGGGCCGTACTCGCCCGGTTCCCCCACAGCGTCCCTGACGTTCCCCCATTCAGCCGTACTCGCCCGGTTCCCCCACAGCGTCCCTGACGTTCCCCCATTGGGCCGTACTCGCCCGGTTCTCGTTCCCCCACAGCGTCCCTGACGTTCCCCCATTCGGCTGCACTCGCCCGGTTCCCCCACAGCGTCCCTGACGTTCCCCCATTGGGCCGTACTCGCCCGGTTCCCCCCACAGCGTCCCTGACGTTCCCCCATTGGGCCGTACTCGCCCGGTTCTCGTTCCCCCCACAGCATCCCTGACGTTCCCCCATTGGGCCGTACTCGCCCGGTTCCCCCACAGCGTCCCTGACGTTCCCCCATTCGGCTGCACTCGCCCGGTTCCCCCACAGCGTCCGCGACGTTCCGCCATTTGGCCGTATTCGCCGGTTCTCGTTTGGTTCGAGTACGGGGTGTAAAATCGCAATATTGCGATTTATTCATTTGAGTTTATTCAAAACGCGATTTGGATTCGATTTCAATGTATCGCTCAGCCCTGCTTCTACTGTTAAAATGGTAAAAACGTACCGGCTACACCAGACGTTCAGAACAGGGTGTGGTTATTCCTCAGATTCTCTAACCCACATACCCCAAATGCCATGAGGGTCAAAGGTCAGAGACTGGACCTGCAGAGCATCTTCTCTCAAACCAGTTCCTCACATTTTGACAGCCAAAGAACCGTCCCGGGACCAGGAAAACTGGTAGCTGAAGGTCACCGTAACTTTACTGGGTTTCACCGCGAGCAGTTCTGACACTCTGTGACCGTGGCGAAGTTAAGTACAGTTTTATATTCCGTAATAGAAGCAATTTAATCAAACAGAATCACATCAGAATGAGATATTTGATGAATGAATTTGCGGTGGCGCGAGGCCGCAGCCGTACTCTCATCCACGGCTCGGACCGTCATGTTGTACGTCCCGTTGGACACGAACTTGGACTCTCGGTCGATGGTGTTGGTCGTCCGCAGCTCGCCGGTGTTTTCAGCCACGCGTATCCAGGACGCGGGCTCGGACTCTTCGTAGTACCTGACCGGACGGAAGAAAGGACAAGAGGAGCTTCTACTTCGGCTTCATCTGTTCACTTGGTTCTTCAAAACATTTCTCATTTTTAAATATCATTATATGATGAGGACATTTTAAGATCAGGACATATGAAGATTCTTCCAAAAGAAACTCACGTGATGCCGTTTCCGCTTTTGGTCTCAGGGTCGATGGCGGTGTACGTTCCAATCAGGGTTCCGTTGGGAACGTTCTCCTTCACTCGGAGCACCAGCAGCGGTGGGGAGAACTCAGGCCCTTCGTCCACGTTCCCCACCCGGACCTCCACAGGAACCGACCGCCAGGAGGCGCCGGTGCCCACCAGCGGCGCCACGTTCTGGGCGACCAGCTCCAGGGTCACAACGGCGCCCTTCTCATGGTCCAAAGGCTGGAACAGAGGAACCCGCGCTGCACGATCACAGATGTACGTACAGTTCCACAGACTACAATTCGCCCAAGGTGCAAACTATGCAGCTTAACACACACCTTGCTGACGTAGAGCAGAGCCTCGTTGGTTTTAGGGTCCGTTTCAACCCGGAAATTTCCATTCTGGTTCCCCTTGGTGATTTTAAAACACGGCCTGCCAGTTGGGCGTCCCCTCCAGATCCTTATCGTCCACCGGGATCCGCAGAATCAGCTTGTCTGCCTGGTTCTCCTCCACTGTGCCTTTGTACTGAGAGACAGGAGACAGGCAGAGATGGTCAGACCCACAGAGAAGTTTGAAGATTTGGTGGTGCAAGGATGGAGGTCTTGTGACCAGAGATCGTTTCAGATGTGACTGAAGGGCAGAAGACGAAGCATCAGCAGCAAAAACGGAAAATCTCGAATACACACAATTGTCTCTCTGAAAGTGGGCGGGTTGTCATTGATGTCCGTCAGCAGGATCGTCGCGGTTGACGTGGTCGACAAACCATCTGAAGCCCCTCCCATGTCTCGGAGCTCCACGGCAACAAAGAGTTTCGCTTGAGTCTGTAAGCACACAAGACGCACGGTGTGTGAAACATGATGAGTGACGTGTTTGCGTGTGATGTGATTTTTGAAACTGTGGACCTTATTGTCCCTGCGCTCTACAAGAGGGTGGCCGCGGTCCCTAATGTCACATCAGAACGCTTGAATTAAAGAACTGATAATCTGCATGTCAGTGTTGGTAGTGGGTGTGGTCACATTTGTGACATCCACTGACATCAATGAAATTTATTTCTCACAATCATTTACATTTACGGCATTTTCCAGACGCCCTTATCCAGAGCGACTTACAATCAGTACTTACAGGGACATTCCCCCCAAGGGGACAGTCAGGGTTAAGTGTCTTGCTCAGGGACACAATGGTAGTAAGCGGGATTTGAACCTGGGTCTTCTGGTTCATAGACGAGTGTGTTACCACTAGGGTGGTAGTAGCCTAGTGGATAAAACACTCGCCTATGAACCAGAAGACCCGGGTTCAAATCCCGCTTACTACCATTGTGTCCCTGAGCAAGACACTTAACCCTAAGTTGCACCAGGGGGACTGTCCCTGTAACTACTGATTGTAAGTCGCTCTGGATAAGGGCGTCTGATAAATGCTGTAAATGTAAATGTAAATGCTACTACTAGGCTACTACCACCCTACCACCCTACCACCCTAGTCACATACGGTCACATACAGTACGTCTCAACGGGCTTTGACAGGTCCTACAGTTGACACCCCAACACTAGACACAAGGAAAACTCGAAAAAAAAACTCTACGAGAGAGAAATAAAGGTGGGAAGAAACGTTGAGAAGGAGAGAGGGACGCCCGTCCAGGGTAGAGGGACCCTGCAACTGGGTAGAGGGACCCTGCAAGTGGTGTCAGTGAAGGGTTGGTGGTGATCTGTCCAAGAAAAGAAAAAGTCCAACAGAGGTGGAGGTAAATTGTGATTCAACGGGTCTGGAAGATTTAAAGCCGCTGTCCATAATGAGGAAGTGGGGTGTGTGAGAGCTGTCAATCATGTCTACAGGCTCCTCCCCTTCTGGGTGTCAGAAATCACATCTTACCAACAAACATTTCTGGGTAGGTAATTAGTTCCTAATCCACAACACACAGAGAACTATATATATACAATTTATATATATAATTATAATTATATAGAGAATTTCTAATACTCGCATTCATATTTATTTGTTCAGATTGTTTGATTTGTGTACTTTTTGTACTGTACTGTCGGTATGGGATTTTATTCTAGTTATTTCTTGTCTAATTTTCTCATTTTGCAGGTGTGGGATTAATAAAGGATGATTTCATGTGTGCACCTCTCGGTCCAGGGTGCTGGTTCTGGTGGTGATGACCCCGCTGAAGGAGTGTATGGTGAACAGCTCGGCGGAGGACAGGAGGGAGTATTTGATCTTGGTGTGCGACGTGTTGGGCTCGTCCCTGTCGGTGGCGTTGATCGTGCCGACCACAGTACCTGCGTCCACACAGACGGAACACAAAACAGCCCACATCAGCCTATGTAATCAATAATCAATATCCAATGGATATTTCATACAAGGCTCCTAGAACTTTGAGCTGGTTTGATACCGCAGTCTTCCGTCATTCTGCATGTCTGGGCAGCATTTTCCTTTTTTGCGAGAGGAAAAGTCCAAAAGACATTTAACCATCATGCATGTGTTATAAACTCATTATAAGCCCTGCCCCTTTTACACAATAAAAACAGCCGGAGGAAAGAAAGTAATCTGCACTAGTGTCTCACAGCGAATACCGCGCCTGGAAAACGGGCCTCAGAGAGAACACCACCGCAGCACGTTTCACGTCTAACGTCTCGCCATTTCTGGTCCAGATGAAGTCACATGAAATCAGAGATGAATCTTCTCCATCGATTCCTGTTTGAATGGCGCTTCATACAATTACGGGTCCATTTATATTAGCCAACTTGCAAAATAAAGTGATAAAGTGAAGTGATCGTCACTTGTGATACACAGCAGCACAGCACATGGTCCTCTGCATTTTACCCATCAGCCTGAGTGAGCAGTGGGCAGCCATGACAGGCGCCCAGGGAGCAGTGTGTGGGGGCGGTGCTTTGCTCGGTGGTAACTTGGCAGATCGGGATTCGAACCGGCAATCTTCTGATTATGGGGCCGCTTCCTTAACCGCTAGGCCACCACTGCCCCTAGAACGAGGTCTGTTTCTGCTCGGTACCGAACCGAGGACCTTTGGCGTGTTAGGCCAACGTTATAACCGCTACACCACAGAAACTCAAATGGCCCGATTGCTGTAGAACGAAAGGAGGATTCGAGTGTAAAATCTCACCGGGCGGAGACTGTTCCACCACAGTGAACTGCAGCCGCCCCGTCGCCACGGGCGCGTTGTCGTTGACGTCCTCGATGTGGACGGTGATGGGCAGCGGCAGGTCGGTCTCCTTGTGGGTGAACTTGTTGAAGACGCGGGCTGTGAACTGAAGGAAGGTTCTGGTTGGTCAGTGTTGCCGGGAGCGGCGCCTCGACTCGGCGCGACTCACCGTCAGCTGTGGAAACTCCTCGCGGTCCAGGGGGCGGAGCACGCTCAACATCCCGCTCAGCGTCTCCACCTTGAACACGTCCACTGGGTGCTGGTCCACCCCCGGGCCGCTGATGCGGTAATAAACCGTCTGGTTCTGGCTGGAGTCCGAGCCGATCTGATGGCAGGAGGGTCCAGCTTAGAGCTGTTAATCTTGGGTTCAAGTCGGGTTCGGTTCGCGGTAATAGTACCTATCCTTTCCGTATTCGTTTTTTTAAATGTCAGTATTTAGACCCAGCTCACCTGCTCCAGGTCTTTTGGGTACGGACCTGGCGTGTTCTCCTTCAGGTAGATGGGCGGAGGACTCCAACGCCTCCGAAAACGCTTCAGGACAGGAGCCTTGGGTGCCTGTTGAAACACACGGAATTCTGGGAACTATGGAGACAAGTTCTGCGGTCGGGTGGACAATTCATCCTTTCGTCAGCAATAATTTCACCACTCCAAATTGTGGGCGTGGCCTCCAGCCTCACCTCATCAGCGTGAGTCAGACTCACGTCCACCCTCCACTTCTGCTGACCCTGCTCGTGGGCCCACACACAGAACGACTTCCCCTCTGTGGTCACCCTGGTCACACGCCGCGTGACGATCGTCCCGTCCGACAGAACGGTGAAGTCCGGGTCACAGGCGGTGAAGAAGAGGACCTTCTGTCCACATGGGAAGAGATTCACTGAGGAAAAACACACACACACACACACACATTCCAGCATGGGGGTGTCAGGCTTGACGTGTGTGTGTGTGTGTGTGTGTGTGTGTTTCATTACCTCTGGATAGTACATAGCCAGCCTGAACCACAGCAGGAACCTCGACACGAATGTGAGGTGGAACACAGGCGAGAACCCACTGACAGAACACCTGAGAGAAGAGGAACAGACACAGATCTTCCATCAACTGTGCAGGTCTGAATGAAAACCTCGTCCCAGGACGTCCTCCAGGACCAGGATCAGGAAACGCCAGTCATTCATCATTAGGATGGTTAATAAACTCAAAACCCGCAGTCATATTACATATTACATTTCACGACATTCAGCAGCCAGCTCACAGCTTCTTCTCCTTCTCATGGTTCAGGGTGCTAGTAGCCTAGCGGGTAACACACTCGCACACCAGGAGACCCAGGTTCGAACCCCACTTACTACCATCGTGTCCCTGAGCAAGACACTTAACCCTGAGTGTCTCCAGGGGGGGACTGTCCCTGTAACTACTGATTGTAAGTCGCTCTGGATAAGGGCGTCTGGTAAATGCTGTAAATGTTCAGTGATGATGTCACCGCTCCACTCCGTCTTGGTACCAGGTTGTACTATGAATAAGCGCCGATGCACATGCCGTCTTCGTTATGCATTTATTTTCGTGTTGTGCAAGACTGAGGAAGAAACAGTCGCACCGGCACCGCTGGACGGACGCCACCCTACGCTGCCCGAGGGGTTAAAAACCCGTTTCAACTCCTAAACAATCAGCGCCGTCAATCACGTTGCCAGATATTTTGAGTTTCTTTGCCATGGACGCTGGCAGCCAGAATGGATAACATCTCAGGGGCCTGCGAAGGCTTGATCTTCACAGCCCACATCGCCGGGGTGCGGGGAATCTTGGGATAAGCGGGTCTGACACCGGGACAAGCAGAGCACGGGGACGGCGTTCCTGTCATCAGTGGGCATCGTGGCATTTTACTGGTAAATACGGTAAAATCACGTTCAGTGCCTGCACGGGTCATCTTCACACCGACATGTTTCTTACCAGGAGCCGCCGCGTGGAAACGCCCTTCAAGAGGGATTTAGATGAGGATTTAGCACGGGGTTTACGAGGACGAGCCACACCCAACACCACAGGCTGACCCCAACACGCACATTAAACCGGGACGGCCAGCGTCGGTAACGCTGCCCTGGTACGAAATACGAAATGGTTCAGATTTTCACCGCACTGAAGTCTGACTTCAAGATTTATAGAAAATAAAAACAGCCGGAGGAAGTAATCTGCACTAGTGTCTCACAGCGAATACATTTACATTTACAGCATTTACCAGACGCCCTTATCCAGAGCGACTTACAATCAGTAGTTACAGGGACAGTCCCCCCCTGGAGCAACTTAAGGTTAAGTGTCCTGCTCAGGGACACAATGGTAGTAAGTGGGATTTGAACCCGGGCGAATACTGCGCCGGGAAAGTAGTAGCTGGGAAAGTAGGTGGTAGTAGTCTAGTGGGTAACACACCTAACACACCTATGAACCAGAAGACCCGGGTTCGAATCCCACTTAATACCATTGTGTCCCTGAGCAAGACACTTAACCCTAAATTGCTCCGGGGGGGACTGTCCCTGTAACTACTGATTGTAAGTCGCTCTGGATAAGGGCGTCTGGTAAATGCAGTAAATGTAAAGCGGGCCTCAGAGAGAACACCACCGCAGCACGTTTCACGTCTAACGTCTCGCCATTTCTGGTCCACATGAAGGTCACATGAAATCAGAGATGAATCTTCTCCATCGATTCCTTCATACAATTACGGGCCCATTTATATCAACCAAGCAAAAAGGATTGGAGTGGCGCTCTGGATAAAGGCCGTAAACGTAGCTGAACGCTCCGACCGCAGGAGCGAGGATCTTCAGCGCTGGGCTCGCTTCTGCTCTTCGATCCTGAATTTTATTTGCACCGTAACAGGTGAGCAACTGTAAGTGTGTGTGTGTGTGTGTGTGTGTGTTCTCAGCACAAAGGCTTCTTTATCAAACACCTCAGCAATGTAACCAGGGAGATAAGATATGAATTCTGTTATGTATGAGGTGTGTGTTGTTCTTCACACACACACACACACACAGCAACACACACACACACCCACACACACCCCTGCTCACTGGCAGCAGCACACGTTCTGTTCAGCAGGAACAACAGTAAATCCCAGCAGGACGCCCCGCCCTGTCTTCTGATCTGAATTTCCATCTTCCTTCTTATTATATTGTTATTATATTGTTATTATATTAATATTCGCCCGATCAGCTGCAGAACTTCAGATGCACGGTGACGTCTGCCTGATTTCCCGTCTTCTGAGACTCAGTTCTCAACCGCAGGCCTTTCTGCAGGAAGCAGGTCTCACGTAAACAATGGAAAAGTGAAGGAAGTTTGTCTGGTAACCACACACACACACACACACACGCACACACCGCAGGCCATATTTAACCAGCAGTCCAACCCTTCACTTCCACAAACAAGTGGCACCAAACCACTAATGGAAGTCGGTCAACACATTCCTGCTGATGAAGTGAGAACATTCCAGCAGTTTAACCAGAACGAACACGTGCAACAAAGTAACCAGACACACACACACACACACACACACACACACAGCGCCAGATTAATCATTCATTAACAGCTCAAACGCAGCAGATGACAGGACAAGTTCTTCTAACCAGAACTGAACCAGTCGGTAAAGAAGTCCAGGTATCTGCACCATTCAGGGGTGTGTGTGTGAGTGTGTGTGTGTGTGTGTGTGTGAGTGTGTGTCGCTTCCCTCCATTAAAACAAACAGCTTCGACGCTAAAGTTCCAAAACCTGGATCCGAACCGAACCGAACCGAAGCTCCATTCCGGAACCCAGTTTGACTCACCGCGCTCAGCAGGACGCTGCCGCTCAGGAGCCGCATGTCGGAGCCGCTGCGCCGGGATCCGGGATCTGAAGTCCCGCTGCAGCCGTCCGGTCCGCCCCGCCGAGAGAAACTTTCCAGCGCAGGAGGAGGCGGGGCCTCGGCCGGACTCCTCCCACCTCACTGGCTTCCGGTCTGACCCTACGTGCGTGTAGGAGTGTGAGGGTCACCGGTAGGGTGGAGGTAGGGAGGAGTAAGGTGGAGGAGAACAGTGCGTCTGTGTGTGTGTGTGTAGGAGTGTGATGGTCACCAGTGGGGTGGAGGTAGGAAGGTCTCAGTGTGTGTGTGTGTGTGTGTGTGTGTGTGTGTGTGTGTGGTGTGTAGGAGTGTGAGTGTGTAGGAGTGTGATGGTCACCAGTAGCGTGGAGGTCTCAGTGTGTGTGTGTGTGTGTGTGTGTGTGTGTAGGAGTGTGAGTGTGTAGGAGTGTGATGGTCACCAGTAGGGTGGAGGTAGCAAGGTCTCAGTGTGTGTGTGTGTGTGTGTGTGTGTGTAGGAGTGTGAGTGTGTAGGAGTGTGATGGTCACCAGTAGCGTGGAGGTAGGGAGGTCTCAGTGTGTGTGTGTGTGTGTGTGTGTAGGAGTGTGAGTGTGTAGGAGTGTGATGGTCACCAGTAGGGTGGAGGTAGCAAGGTCTCAGTGTGTGTGTGTGTGTGTGTGTGTGTGTGTGTAGGAGTGTGAGTGTGTAGGAGTGTGATGGTCACCAGTAGCGTGGAGGTAGGGAGGTCTCAGTGTGTGTGTGTGTATGTGTGTGTGTGGGGGGGGGGGGGGGGGGGGGGGGGGGGGAGACATAATGGGAGACCAGGCGTCTTGGTTCTAGAAAGGTCTTAGGATGGCTCCACCCTACCTGTGGCCCTGTGGCATGGAGCCGATATGAATGCTGGGAATCCTGACCGGAGAACCAGGGAACCAACGAAACCAGCGACTCTTGATTTATGCAAATAGACTCATTTAATTCTTTAATGTTTGGGAGAGTTCATATAACGTCCATTTTACTGCTCTGTACTCTGTACATGGGGTAAAAGACAGTAAAACCGTGACGTTCATCATGCTGGCGGATGTGCAACACACACCTGAACTCAGCCGTCGGTGTGTCACCGTGATAAGCAGCGGTGCATGCTCCGCCCCTCCTGCAAACACACAACCTGCATCTGTCTCTGTGTTTGTGGTCAGTAGAGACAAATACCACGGTGACAGAACAAATACGTGTGTGTGTGTGTGTGTGTGAGTGTGAGACACACAGAGAGAGAGAGAGAGAATGTCCGCCATCACCAGGGCATTCTAACACACCCATCACAGATAACAGCTCCCTGGCGCAGTTATTAATAACAGCAGCTCCGCCATCATCGGGATGGTCGAGGGTCTAAACCATTCTGTTAAATTCTGCGCGCACACACACACACACACACACACACACAGAGTCATTGCTCGAGTATGTCAATTAGGTGCACTGTAGAAAAAGTAATGTGTGTGTGTGTGTGTAGATAATCTGACACACCACTGTGACTGTGTGTTTGTGTGTGTGTCATCAGTACAGCTTTCTCACCCTCTCTCCATCATGCGTGAACACACACACACACACACACACACACACACACACACACATTCTCCCTCTCTGCTGGGGGAGCTGATCAGCAAATCCGCGGCCCAGCATGATGTCACATTACCGCACGCTTTCACACACATCTGCGAGAGCCACACCCATGCCTGTGAATGTGTGTGTGCGCCTGGGTGTGTGTTTTGTACATTTCTCCCACATGGGGGCGCCCTGCTGTTGATAAAACATTGATTCAAATATGACTGCGCAGTCGCAGATAAGAACTGCAGCGCTTCAGTCACATGACTCACTGCTGCCAGGCTGGTAGAGCAATTTCAGCTGTGTGTGTGTGTGTGTGTGTGTGTGTGTATGTGTGTTTACATAAATGTGCCTGAATTCCATTTCCAATATATGAGTCCTAACACAAGTACACACAGCAGCGGCGTTCCTCTACTTCCTGTCCGAGAGCACAGGAAACAGGAAGTTACACATACGTCTGTACAAGGGGGGTCTGTGTGTGAGGGTTATATATGTGGCAGTCGGGTGTGTCCAGTGACCCTGTGGTGCCCTCACAGTCACCTTACATTTACATTTACAGCATTTACCAGACGCCCTTATGCAGAGCGCCTTACAATCAGTAGTTACAGGGACAGTCCCCCCCTGGAGACACTCAGGGTTAAGTGTCCTGCTCAGGGACATGATGGTAGTAAGTGGGGTTTGAACCTGGGTCTTCAGGTTCATAGAGTGTGTTACCCACTAGACTACTACCACCCTTATCACCCTACTTGTGGAGCAGCTTGGTCTTGTGAAGGTCTGCTCACCCCCTGCTTTCATCTCAGTCAAAACCACATTTTTCTGGTTTCGTTTCTGTTACATTCCTTCCGTCTCCGGAATTTTACTGTTGTTTTCGTTGTAAGAGGCAAGAGACGATTTCGGCTTCATCACTGACCATTAATGAGAATTCGAGATTTCAGTTCGTACGTTTTAAATCTTCACCGCTTCTGGCAACAAAGTGCACGTTTGTCTTCCCTGGACTTGTCTGAATTGAGGAATTCCGAGTGAAAAGAGCCACAGACCCCGATTACTCCGGTTTCTGGGTCACGCCAAGCTGACCTCGGGTGTCCTGTGTCCCAGCACTCTAGTGTGTGTGTGGGCGTGTCATATTTCACTCGGGCCTGTTCCCATGGCGAGGACTGCTTTCGTTTCAATGAGAGAGCGAAAGGCACAGAAACGGAGGGAGGGAGAAAGAGAAAGGAATGAGGCATGGCCTCAGCGAACAAAGGGAGCGAGGATGAGAGACGGAGAGATAAGTGGACGTATGATGGTTATCAGCGTTTCAGTCACATGACCATGACCGAGTCCTCTACCCGATCGCCACCATTAACTTCTTTACGGAGACTGTCCACGTTTCAGTCAGGTGACCAGGTGACCGAGTCCTCTACCCGATCGGCACCATTAACTTCGTTACGGTGACCGTCCACGTTTCAGTCAGGTGACCAGGTGACCGAGTCCTCTACCCGATTGCCGCCATTAACTTTGTTACGGTGACGTCCATGTTTCAGTCACATGACCATGACCGAGTCCTCTACCCGATCGCCGCCATTAACTTCATTACGGTGACCGTCCATGTTTCAGTCACGTGACCAGGACCGAGTCCTCTACCCGATCGCCGCCATTAACTTGGTCACGGTGACCGTCCACGTTTCAGTCAGATGACCAGGTGGCCGAGTCCTCTACCCGATCGCCGCCATTAACTTTGTTACGGTGACCGTCTATGTTTCAGTCAGGTGACCATGACCGAGTCCTCTACCTGATCGCCGCCATTAACTTCATTACGGTGACCGTCCATGTTTCAGTCACGTGACCAGGACCGAGTCCTCTACCCGATCGCCGCCATTAACTTGGTCACGGTGACCGTCCACGTTTCAGTCAGATGACCAGGTGGCCGAGTCCTCTACCCGATCGCCGCCATTAACTTTGTTACGGTGACCGTCTATGTTTCAGTCAGGTGACCATGACCGAGTCCTCTACCCGATCGCCGCCATTAACTTCGTTACGGTGACCGTCCACGTTTCAGTCAGGTGACCAGGTGACCGAGTCCTCTACCCGATCGGCGCCATTAACTTCTTTACGGTGACCATCCATGTTTCAGTCAGGTGACCAGGTGACCAAGTCCTCTACCTGATCACCACCATTAACTTCCTTACGGTGACCGTACACGTTTTAGTCAGGTGACCAGGTGACCGAGTCCTCTACCTGATCACCACCATTAACTTTGTTACGGTGACGTTCATGTTTCAGTCAGGTGACCAGGTGACCGAGTCCTCTACCTGATCACCACCATTAACTTTGTTACGGTGACGTTCATGTTTCAGTCAGGTGACCAGGTGACCGAGTCCTCTACCTGATCACCACCATTAACTTCCTTACGGTGGCTGTACACGTTTTAGTCAGGTGACCAGGTGACCGAGTCCTCTACCTGATCACCACCATTAACTTTGTTACGGTGATGTTCATGTTTCAGTCAGGTGACCAGGTGACCGAATCTTCTACCCGATCGCCGCCATTAACTTCATTGCGGTCACTGTCCACGTTTCAGTCAGATGACCAGGTGGCCGAGTCCTCTACCCGATCGGCACCATTAACTTCGTTACGGTGACCGTCCATGTTTCAGTCACGTGACCAGGACTGAGTCCTCTACCCGATCGGCGCCATTAACTTTGTTACGGTGACGTCCACGTTTCAGTCAGGTGACCAGGACTGAGTCCTCTACCTGATCGGCGCCATTAACTTTGTTACGGTGACGTCCACGTTTCAGTCAGGTGACCAGGACCGAGTCCTCTACCTGATCGCCGCCATTAACTTTGTTACGGTGACCGTCCACGTTTCAGTCAGGTGACCAGGACCGAGTCCTCTACCTGATCGCCGCCATTAACTTTGTTACGGTGACCGTCCACGTTTCAGTCAGGTGACCAGGACCGAGTCCTCTACCCGATCGGCACCATTAACTTCGTTATGGTGACCGTCCATGTTTCAGTCAGGTGACCAGGACCGAGTCCTCTACCTGATCGGCGCCATTAACTTCGTTACGGTGGCCGTCCACGTTTCAGTCAGGTGACCAGGACCGAGTCCTCTACCTGATCGGCGCCATTAACTTCGTTACGGTGACCGTCCACGTTTCAGTCACATGACCATGACCGAGTCCTCTACCCGATTGCCGCCATTAACTTCTTTACGGTGACCATTCATGTTTCAGTCAGGTGACCAGGTGACCGAGTCCTCTACCTGATCACCACCATTAACTTTGTTACGGTGACGTTCATGTTTCAGTCAGGTGACCAGGTGACCGAATCTTCTACCCGATCGCCGCCATTAACTTCATTGCGGTCACTGTCCATGTTTCAGTCACATGACCAAGACCGAGTCCTCTACCCGATCGCCGCCATTAACTTCGTTACGGTGACCGTCCACGTTTCAGTCAGATGACCAGGTGGCCGAGTCCTCTACCCGATCGGCACCATTAACTTCGTTACGGTGACCGTCCATGTTTCAGTCACGTGACCAGGACTGAGTCCTCTACCTGATCGGCGCCATTAACTTTGTTACGGTGACGTCCATGTTTCAGTCAGGTGACCAGGACCGAGTCCTCTACCTGATCGGCGCCATTAACTTTGTTACAGTGACGTCCATGTTTCAGTCACGTGACCAGGACTGAGTCCTCTACCTGATCGACGCCATTAACTTTGTTACGGTGACGTCCACGTTTCAGTCAGGTGACCAGGACCGAGTCCTCTACCTGATCGGCGCCATTAACTTTGTTACAGTGACATCCACGTTTCAGTCACGTGACCAGGACTGAGTCCTCTACCTGATCGGCGCCATTAACTTCGTTACGGTGACCGTCCACGTTTCAGTCACGTGACCAGGACTGAGTCCTCTACCTGATCGGCGCCATTAACTTCGTTACGGTGACGTCCACGTTTCAGTCAGGTGACCAGGACCGAGTCCTCTACCTGATCGGCGCCATTAACTTTGTTACAGTGACGTCCACGTTTCAGTCACGTGACCAGGACCGAGTCCTCTACCTGATCGGCGCCATTAACTTCGTTACGGTGACCGTCCACGTTTCAGTCACGTGACCAGGACTGAGTCCTCTACCTGATCGGCGCCATTAACTTCGTTACGGTGACGTCCACGTTTCAGTCAGGTGACCAGGACCGAGTCCTCTACCTGATCGGCGCCATTAACTTTGTTACGGTGACCGTCCACGTTTCAGTCAGGTGACCAGGACCGAGTCCTCTACCTGATCGGCGCCATTAACTTTGTTACGGTGACCGTCCACGTTTCAGTCAGGTGACCAGGACCGAGTCCTCTACCCGATCGGCACCATTAACTTCGTTATGGTGACCGTCCATGTTTCAGTCACGTGACCAGGACTGAGTCCTCTACCTGATCGCCGCCATTAACTTTGTTACGGTGACCGTCCACGTTTCAGTCAGGTGACCAGGACCGAGTCCTCTACCCGATCGGCACCATTAACTTCGTTATGGTGACCGTCCATGTTTCAGTCACGTGACCAGGACTGAGTCCTCTACCTGATCGGCGCCATTAACTTCGTTACGGTGACGTCCACGTTTCAGTCAGGTGACCAGGACCGAGTCCTCTACCTGATCGGCGCCATTAACTTCGTTACGGTGGCCGTCCACGTTTCAGTCAGGTGACCAGGACCGAGTCCTCTACCTGATCGGCGCCATTAACTTTGTTACGGTGACGTTCATGTTTAAGTCAGGTGACCAGGTGACCGAGTCCTCTACCTGATCACCACCATTAACTTTGTTACGGTGACGTTCATGTTTAAGTCAGGTGACCAGGTGACCGAGTCCTCTACCCGATCGCCGCCATTAACTTCATTGCGGTCACTGTTCATGTTTCAGTCAGGTGACCAGGACCGAGTCATCTACCCGATCGCCGCCATTAACTTTGTTACGGTGACCGTCCACGTTTCAGTCAGGTGACCAGGACCGAGTCCTCTACCTGATCGGCGCCATTAACTTTGTTACGGTGACCGTCCACGTTTCAGTCAGGTGACCAGGACCAAGTCCTCTACCTGATCGGCGCCATTAACTTTGTTATGGTGACGTCCATGTTTCAGTCAGGTGACCAGGACCGAGTCCTCTACCTGATCGCCGCCATTAACTTTGTTACGGTGACCGTCCACGTTTCAGTCAGGTGACCAGGACCGAGTCCTCTACCCGATCGGCACCATTAACTTCGTTATGGTGACCGTCCATGTTTCAGTCACGTGACCAGGACTGAGTCCTCTACCTGATCGGCGCCATTAACTTTGTTACGGTGACCGTCCACGTTTCAGTCAGGTGACCAGGACCGAGTTCTCTACCAAATCGCCGCCATTAACTTCTTCTCGGTGACTGTCCATTTTTCAGTCAGTTGACAAGGACCAAGTCCTCTACCAAATCGCCGCCATTAACTTCTTCACGGTGACTGTCCATTTTTCAGTCACGTGACCTGGACCAAGTCCTCTACCTGATAAGCAGGTCCAGATTAGGACCCCAACTCTCTCTCGGATCAGATGACTATCAGGCTGCAGCTCGCTTTCAGGGTCACTGGGACGCTGCTGGATTCTCTCCATCACCGACGGACCACTGGATGATGTCCGGCTTATTCGCAGGCAGCGAGTCGGTGGTGTGATGTTGTTGCACCAAAAGTTCACATGGTTGATGGGAGAGAAGAAGAGGTGAGGAGATCCACACAGCACACCTCAGTGGAGAAAGCAGCTTTTTCATTTTTCTGACACTAGATGGCGCCACGGGCCTCCAGTTTTCCCGCAGCTGCAGCGCAACAGAACTGGTTCTGCAGTCTTGTAACAGCCCTGAGGCGTGTGTGTCAGTCTGTGTGTGTTTCTTTGTTCTCGCTGCTCTGGAGACGTAAACAGTTCCTGTAAGCTGGATCAGTGTGTTCTCGATTCACCTCTCCTCACCCGCCCCAGTTTCTGGCAGACTGACGCTGCCTCACTCAACATGACACACTTACGTTCTTCAGATACACTCCAACAGAGTTCTCCTCCCGAAGGCTGAACAACAACAACATCAACATTTATTTCTTACAAAGCCCATAGTCACATACAGTACGTCTCAATGGGCTTTGACAGGTCCTGAAGTTGGCCCCCCCCCCCCACACTTGACCCTTCTGCACACAAGGAAAAACTCGGAAAAAAAACTCTAGTAGAGAGAAAAAAAAGGTGGGAAGGAACGTTGGGAAGGAGTGATACAGAGAGGGACCCCCTTCCAGGGTAGAGTGAGCCTGCAAATTGTGTCAGAGCAGGGCTGGTGATCATTTGTCCAATAAGAGAAAACGTCCTACAGTTGTAGAGGTGGAGAAGCCCAGGATGTACTCCAGCATCATTACATGTCCATTATGGTGTTACTGTCCATTTAGAGATCCCTGAAGCTGTAGTTGTAACGGTGGTGGTGGCTGTGGTGACCCTCTGGTTTGTTTCATGGTATGTCCTTGTTAAGCAGTTGTCAGGAACCAGGATTTATCTGCTGGTCTCTTCACTGGGGTCTGCCAGTAGTCTGGGTGCTTGATTTCGTGTCTCGGAGAAAAACAAACAGAAGCAGCGGCAGACGGTTGCACTGTACGACCGATACTGAAATATGTGGTTATAGTGGTATATTGGTGCTACAGTGGCCCGGTACCCTAACTAGGACAGCCCAACTAGGGTGAATTTAACACTGTCTGTGTCTAACAGGGGGACTCTGTGATAAAGTGGACTTTATAATTGACACTGTGTCAAAGTGAAGTGAAATGAGGGTCTAGGACAAAAAGCCAGAGAAAACACTGAGACTGTGTCTGAGTCCCGGACACTGACAGGCAGGCCGTTCCACAACTGCGGAGCTCTATAGGAGAAGGATCTGCTCCCAGCTGTGACCTTCTGCACCTTTGGTACCAGTAGTGACCCCGCACCCATTGATCAAAGAAGGCGTGGCGGGTTGTAAAGAACTAAAAGTTCACTCAGGTACTATGGGACGAGACCATTTAGAGCTTTATAGGTTAAAAGTAGGATTTTGTAGTCAATCCTAAATTTGATGGGTAACCAGTGCAGTGATTGTAAGACTGGGGTGACGTGGTCAAATTTCCTGGTTCTGGTTAGAACTCTGGCTGCAGCATTCTGTACTAGCTGGAGTTTACTCATGCACCTACTAGAGCATCCAGACAGTAATGCATTGCAGTAATCTAACCTTGATGTTATAAATGCATGGACCAACTTTTCTGCATCATGCATTGAAATAATATTTCTTATTTCTGCAATATTTCTAAGGTGAAAAAATGCTATTCTAGTGACATTATCTACATGCAAATCAAATGAGAGACCTGCATCAATGATGACACCTAGATCCTTCACTTCAGTACTTGGTGAGATAGAAAGGCTATCCAGGGTTATGATGTAGTCAGACAGCTTATGTCTGCTTGAGACCCAAGTACGAGAGCCCTGTAACTACTGTCGCTCTGGATAAGGGCGTCTGGTAAATGCCATAAATGTAAATGTCAAATTTAACATTAATAATAGGAGTTCCCTACTGAAGAACCAGTGGGTCAATACATTTTTTTCAGGAAACATGTTTGACGACGTCATTTCCACGAATGTTCCCTCAACTTCTATAGGCCGCTCTCCTCCTCGTCCCGCCTCTCTCCTCCTCATTAGCATTTAAAGCTACAGACACCAGAATGGCACGTCTTGGGAAATCTCATTGTGGGACTGGATCAAAGTGGCTGTAATTCTGCACCGAGAGACTTCAGATACAGAATTAGGGGACCAACAATAAACACAAAAAAAACAGTGAGCTACATTTCTGTCATCATGGACGGTTCTTCATTACTCATGTTGTACAGTCTGAAAGCGTGTGTGGGTGAGTATGTAGGAGAGAGAGAGTGATGCTCCAGCACACGCCCAGCCCCACCCTGAATTTCTGCTTTTGTGTGCTAGACAGTAATCACCATGGTGACTCATGGCTCTGCACTGGGTGAGTGTGAGAGAGAGAGAGAGAGAGAGAGAGAGAGAGGGAGAGGGAGCTCAGACAGGTGTGTCTGTAATGCACTCCCGTCTGATGTTCTCACACCTTGACGCAGGCCTGTTCTCTCCTTCCTTCTGTTCCAACATCGGGCAGGAGACAACTTGCAGGAAGAGCGAGAAGACGAGTAGAGAAGAAAGACAGAGAGGTTCAGAAAGAATGACTCACCCCCTCTTCTGTCCCCTCAAGCAGAGAGAGACACACACACACACACACATTACAGACTCACTTCTCCTCATGGTCTGCACACTACGCAGGTGTGTGTTTGGGTGTGTGTGTAAGAACCAGGGGGACTGTCCCTCTAACTCCCGATGAGAAGTCGCTCTGGATAAGGGCGTCTAAACCGCGATAATGTGCAGGAGCCCGTAACGTCCCATAAACTGGAGAAAGAGGGTGGGAGAGAAACAGGAGGAGTTTTCTGTTGTCTGGACCTCTGTGTGACCTCTCATCCAACCTCAAAACCCCTCAATGGTCGCCATCTTGGAATGTAAGAAGAAGGTGCTGGCGGGTGATAATTACAGACATCACATTCCCAGGTCAAACTTTATGGGACATGATGTACATCATTTTTTTTGAGGGAGCGGCTTTTGGTGGGATGCCTGAGGCGATGTCGCCGCTGACGATCACAATAATAATAAAGAGCTTGTTTTGCATGATTATATTACCCATTATCTTCTACAACAGGTTCACCAGAAGGGCCTTTTTAAACACACGCAAGGTCGGGCTGCTACGCCAACTTCACTTTAAAGCGTGAGAGGAAAATTGTGCATCAGTGTCGAATTCCCACAAAACAGAAGGAGTTTGCAGAGGAGCCTGTTGCAGCTTGTTGTTCGCCTCGCTGCTGACCAGGACGGAGCAGAGGCGCCTGTACACACATTTTTTAATAGACAACAACACGCGTAATATTTACATTTTACATTTACAGTATTTACCAGACGCCCTTATCCAGAGCGACTTACAGTCAGTAGTTACAGGGACAGTCCCCCCCCGGAGACACTCAGGGTTAAGTGTCTTGCTCAGGGACACGATGGTAGTAAGTGGGGTTTGAACCTGGGTCTTCTGGATCACAGGCGAGTGTGTTACCCGCTAGGCTACTGAATCGGCCTGAAGCCACCGAGGTGGCGCGGTTAACGGTGGAACAAATGAAGGGTTTGTGCAAATCCACAACCAGTTAATGACTTTACAGACTGCAGTGTGTAAAACTGACACTAGTTAGTGTAATAGTGGCTTTAAAGTGATAAAGTGAAGTGATTGACACAGCAGCAGCACAGCACACAGTGCACACAGTGAAATTTGTCCTCTGTATTTAACCATCACCCTGAGTGAGCAGTGGGCGGCCATGACAGGCGCCCGGGGAGCAGTGTGTGGGGACGGTGCTTTGCTCAGTGGCACCTCAGTGGCACCTTGGCGGATCGGGATTCGAACCGGCAACCTTCTGATTACGGGGCCGCTTCCTTAACCGCTAGGCCACCACTGCTCCGACAGTTTTAGCGTCCCAGTGACTCCACCCTCCCCAGGTAACAAGCCCATTTGCCAGACAGGTGGTCCGTATCAGTTAATACCATGTTAATAACCTGTGTAAAGGTTACACAGGTTATGAACCAGAAGACCCGGGTTCAAACCCCACTTACTACCATTGTGTCCCTGAGCAAGACACTTAACCCTGAGTGTCTCCAGGGGGGACTGTCCCTGTACCTACTGATTGTAAGTCGCTTTGGATAAGGGTGTCTGATAAATGCTGTAAATGTAAATGTTAAGTTGTGTGTGAAGGTTGGAAAGTCCCGAGTGCTTCCTGCTCTCCTGCACAGTGAACATGTGTTTTGAGCTGCCGAGCTGTCAAAACTGGATAAAAGCCACATACTTTTACATCTACTCACACACGCAAAAACTCCACCCAGCCCAATCAGAAGGAAACCTCAAGCAGCTCAGGCTCTCAGGGTTCTGGACCACAGAGTTCTGGACCGGACCCGAGACGTGACCCTCTGCGGAGGACAGCTTGACCGTCACACTCATACTCTTTACACAAGATGTTCGGGGCTACACAGATTATCAAATCACCAAAATATCGCCAACGTTTTCGAAGGTAAACACGAGCCCGTGCGCATGCGCGTCCCGCCCCCACGATGACGTCGCCGGTAACCATGGTCACCTTGCTGCCAGGTGAGCTCGCGACTCGCCGCCAGACGCTCGAGCCTCACAGACAACCGGCCGCCATGACGCGCGCTGCGGCGTCCGCGGGACTCGCGCTGCTGCTCAGCCTGTCGGTAAGACCGGAACTAGAAAATACATAGAAAAAAAAGTACATTACAACTAATAGTAGTAGCGGTTTTTTTATTTGTTAATATGTATCATACACGTATCATAATGTATCATAATGACTAATAATAGTAATGATGATGATTATTATTATTAGAACTATAAAATAGTATGTAATAGTAATTCATTCTTGTTGTGTATCATACACTGAATATGTATTCACATTTGAAGGAAATAAATAAAATAACGATTATTAATAGTATAGTAATTTATACAAATAGTAGTAGGCACAAACTTCTGATCTTTCTATTGTAATGAAGGATTTATAAAGTGTGACGATGCTGAGAGAGAAATGTGTAAAAGTAACGTGTTCCGCGTTCCGAGCAGGAACATGGTGGTCAGGAGGAGTAGGGACTGAGTAGTGTTACGGGGCGTGGACGTGAGTGAAGTTCTGAGGAGCCAGGTGTCCGTCCTTCTGCTCGCTGTAGTGCAGGAATCTGAGGGGTCTGTAGCAGGTTCCACACCAGCAGAGCCAGTTCCACCGGACGGCAACGCCATTCAAAGACCCTAATCCCAGGCCTTTCCATCAGCACCACGCCCGTTTACTCAGCACGATACTCACCTGTCACGACAACCACCAGCAGCACGAAGGAGACGAAGCTGAGAAGACAGGAACCAGACACTGACCAGCGCGTCAGTAACCGGGCCCCCGGCTCAGGAATCTGTTTAGCGTTCGTCCCACTGAAACGGTCCAAAGAAACGTTTTTAAATGGAAAAGAAAGACTTTCGAAAAGATTCACAGATTTTAGCGAACATTAAAAACGCTGGATGAAAACGACTTGATCAGAAAAAGGGAAATCTGCACATTCAAAAAGAAAAGTTGCATTGAAATCCGCACAACCTTCATGACAATGACTGTCATTGTCGGAGGTGAATTAGCTGCTTCGTCTCTGTTGCATTCTGTCTGAAATCTTCATCAGGCAGGCAGGGTCTTTTTTAGATTCAAGAGTTTTTATTCGTCACACGCATTTTTATGGCTGTACAACATGCATATTGAACCACTCAATGCATAGTTATTAAAGTAATAAAGTAATAAAAATAGAATAAAGGGGAAAGTAAAGGAGAATAACAGAGGAATAAAGCACTAGAGGCTAGAAGTGGCATAAAGTGTTACGATCGGTTTCCTTTTTGTATAAAGTAGTTGTCATAAGTCTTCCATTATTTATTAAAAAAGGTATACGCACATTTGCAAAAATCTAGATATTTGAATATTGAATATCCGATAGATCCCCTTAGTTTAGTTGCAAACAGAAAGAAAAGAAAAGTTAATTTAACTTAAGAACCAGGCAGACCAATTCGACAACGGCTTCACACGGAGGGACGTCTATACAATCTTGTCTTCCCTCATATTCACTATATTTATATAAAACTTGCCACTTTACAAAATCTGTAATGTCTTTACACGAATATGGCTGCATGAATGTATAGAAATTTAATTAGAGCACGTCAGTCAGAAATCTTGGAACAGATATATATATAAATATTATATTATAATATATATTATATTATATTATAAATATTAGAATGTAAATATTACGCGTGTTGTTGTCTATTAGAAATTCATGATTTCACGTCTGATTCATGTTCATAAAATGTTCTTTTGAAATGTATAAATGGCGTTATTAAGTAAGAAAACAAGATGCACTTATGTGTCCATATTCCTTATTATAAGGAAGTAAGGAGGCTCTGGGTGGGGTCTCCTCATCACCACCCAGCCTGCGCCGATTCGGGCGTGGTGGAACAGGGACAGAACAGGGTAGGGGCGGAGTCTGATCTCGAAGACGAGATGGCGCCTGTGGCCGCGATGTCGGTTTTTCCCGGGAGAATTCCACGCCAGGGTGGAGTGATAAAGCGATGAATGCCACTTAATGTCAGTTAACGAGGGATAAAAGCGTCGCTCTTTCTGAACCTGTGAGTGTGTGCTCATGCTAGCATGGGTCTGTAATAAAGGTGTGTGTGTGTGTGTGTGTCCCTGTCACAGGTATGGAAGGTGGACAGCCATGCTGTGGCCTCTTCCTTGCTCCACAGACAGAAACGGGAGTGGATCATCCCTCCTCTAGTCCTGACGGAGAACACGGACTACAGAAATAAGGAATTCATTGCACAAGTAAGACCCACTCGCACTTTCTTCTTCTTTTTTACACTCACGGGCCACAAAATAAAATGTTCTGTTATTGCAGATCCGCTCAGACTTACATACGGAGCCGATATTTTATCGCCTGAGCGGAGTGGGTGCGGACCAGCATCCCATTAACCGCTTCATGGTCAAAAGAAGCTCTGGATATGTGAGGGTCACGTCCATCCTGGACCGTGAAGAAATTGACCAGTACAATGTAAGTTTGACCTCTGACCCCCTGCCAGTCTGTTGTGAATTTGCCTGTGGGCGGGGTGTGGCGATATTTTCGGAGGAAATGTTTTGTGTGGTTTTGGATCCTCGCCCTTCAGCAGTAAAAACATTGGTGTGCCTGTCTGAACCGGTGAACGACGGCGCTCTTCCTCTTTCACTTGTACTTCAAAGTGACGTGACTGTCATTGTGAAACACTGCAGCACAGCACACGGTGACACGGTGAAACGTGTCCTCTGTATTTAACCATCACCCTTGGTGAGCAGTGGGAACCATGACAGGCGCCAGGGGAGCAGTGTGTGGGGACGGGACCTTCGAACCTGCAACCTTCTTATTATGGGGGCTGCTTCCTTAACCGTTTGGCCACCACTGGCCCATGTGTTTATGAGTGATTTCTCATTTCTGTGCCCCCCACAGCTCACAGGATATGTAGAATATGCTGATGGATCACAGGCAGAGAATCCCATCGAGCTCCGCATTAAGGTCGAGGATGTGAATGACAACCCTCCAGTGTTCCAGCCCATCAGGCCTGTCTCCGTGAGCGAATTCTCCGCTGCAGGTACTGGGCACCATGTGGTCATGCTGGCTCCTCATCAGAACTTTAATCACATTTTCAGCAGTTGATTCTGAATCCTAATGTTTTAATCTCAGGTACGTCCATCATGACGATTTCTGCCACTGACGCTGATGAACCATGCAACATAAACTCGAAAATCAGATACAGTATCACGAAACAGGAGCCTCCAAGTCCAAAGCAGATGTTTGAGATCTCTCCAGATGGAGAACTTCTCATCAGAAAGCCAGACCTGGACAGGGAGGTGAGTTAAAAAAACGGTGAATTGAAATGAGTTGATACGGACACGCCCCGGGAGCGCTGATGATCATGTGATCTCCCTCAGCTGTACTCCATGTACAAACTCACGGTCCAGGGGGCCGACCTGTACGGTGCGCCTGGTGGAAAAACGAGCTCGGTGGACGTCACCGTGAACCTGCTGGATGTGAACAACAACATCCCGCAGCTGGAGAAGGAGCAGGTAACGAGCCACGCCCTGTTCTGGTGGCATCATGAGGGGCTTCTTTTTCTGACAAGTTGGGCCTTATCGGGGTTTTTAGTTTTGTAACTCACAATCTATAGAAACCGAATGAGAATTGCTGGTGTCGTCCTCCTGTAAAGTAAAGTAAAGTAAAAGTAAAGTTTCTGCAGTGTAGCTTCACTCCTCAGCTTCTCCCGCGGTACGAGGGGAGCGTTTATGAAAACAAGGTCCCGGACCTTCATGACAATGACTGTCATTGTCGGAGGTGAATTAGCTGCTTCGTCTCTGTTGCATTCTGTCTGAAATCTTCATCAGGCAGGCAGGGTCTTTTTTAGATTCAAGAGTTTTTATTCCTCACACACATTTTATGGCAGTACAACATGCATCTTGAACCACTCAATGCATAGTTATTAAAGTAATAAAGTAATAAAAATAGAATAAAGGGGAAAGTAAAGGAGAATAACAGAGGAATAAAGCACTAGAGGCTAGAAGTGGCACAAAGTTTTACGATCGGTTTCCTTTTTGTATAATGTAGTTGTCATAAGTCTTCCATTATTTATTCAAAAAGGTATACGCACATTTGCAAAAATCTAGATATTTGAATATTGAATATCCGATAGATCCCCTTAGTTTAGTTGCAAACAGAAAGAAAAGAAAAGTTAATTTAACTTAAGAACCAGGCAGACCAATTCGACAACGGCTTCACACGGAGGGACGTCTATACGATCTTGTCTTCCCTCATATTCACTATATTTATATAAAACTTGCCACTTTACAAAATCTGTAATGTCTTTACACGAATATGGCTGCATGAATGTATAGAAATTTAATTAGAGCACGTCAGTCAGAAATCTTGGAACAGATATATATATAAATATTATATTATAATATATATTATATTATATTATAAATATTAGAATGTAAATATTACGCGTGTTGTTGTCTATTAGAAATTCATGATTTCACGTCTGATTCATGTTCATAAAATGTTCTTTTGAAATGTATAAATGTCGTTATTAAGTAAGAAAACAAGATGCACTTATGTGTCCATATTCCTTATTATAAGGAAGTAAGGAGGCTCTGGGTGGGGTCTCCTCATCACCACCCAGCCTGCGCCGATTCGGGCGTGGTGGAACAGGGACAGAACAGGGTAGGGGCGGAGTCTGATCTCGAAGACGAGATGGCGCCTGTGGCCGCGATGTCGGTTTTTCCCGGGAGAATTCCACGCCAGGGTGGAGTGATAAAGCGATGAATGCCACTTAATGTCAGTTAACGAGGGATAAAAGCGTCGCTCTTTCTGAACCTGTGAGTGTGTGCTCATGCTAGCATGGGTCTGTAATAAAGGTGTGTGTGTGTGTGTGTGTGTGTGTGTGTCCCTGTCACAGGTATGGAAGGTGGACACCCATGCTGTGGCCTCTTCCTTGCTCCACAGACAGAAACGGGAGTGGATCATCCCTCCTCGACCCCTGAAGGAGAACACGGACTACAGAAATGACGAATCCATTGCTCAAGTAAGACCCACACACACTTTCTTCTTCTTTTTTACACTCACGGGCCACAAAATAAAATGTTCTGTTATTGCAGATCCGCTCAGACAAGAATACAGAAACAACTGTTTATAAGGCACCGATATTTTATCGCCTGACCGGAATGGGCGCGGACCAGCATCCCATTAACCGCTTCGTGGTCAACAGGAGCTCTGGGCTTGTGAAGCTCACATCCATCCTGGACCGTGAAGAAATTGACCAGTACAATGTAAGTTTGACCTCTGACCCCCTGCCAGTGTGTTGTGAATTTGCCTGTGGGCGGGGTGTGGTGATATTTTTGGAGGTAATATTTTGTGTGGTTTTGGATCCTCGCCCTTCAGCAGTAAAAACATTGGTGTGCCTGTCTGAACCGGTGAATGCCGGCGCTCTTCCTCTTTCGCTTGTACTTGTGAAACACTGCAGCACAGCACACAGTGACACGGTGAAACGTGTCCTCTGTATTTAACCATCACCTTTGGTGAGCAGTGGGCACCATGACAGGCGTCAGGGGAGAAGTGTGTGGGGACGGGACCTTCATCAAGGGGACCTTGGTGGCACCTTGGTGGATCAGGACTCGAACCTGCAACCTTCTGATTACGGGCCCGCTTCCTTACCCACCAGACCACCACTGCCCACGTAGTGCCAGTGAAGCTGCTGTGTTTATGAGTGAATTTTCATTTCTGTGCCCCCCACAGCTCACAGGATATGCAGAATACGCTGATGGATCACAGGCAGAGAATCCCATCGAGCTCCGCATTAAGGTCGTGGATGAGAATGACAACCCTCCAGTGTTCCAGCCCATCAGGCCTGTCTCCGTGAGCGAACTCTCCGCTGCAGGTACTGGGCACCATGTGGTCATGCTGGCTCCTCATCAACATTTTCAGCAGTTGATTCTGAATCCTAATGTTTTAATCTCAGGTACGTCCATCATGACGATTTCTGCCACTGACGCTGATGAACCATGCAACATAAACTCGAAAATCAGATACAGTATCACGAAACAGGAGCCTCCAAGTCCAAAGCTGATGTTTGAGATCTCTCCAGATGGAGAACTACGTGTCAAAGAGCCAGACCTGGACAGGGAGGTGAGTTAAAAAGCTGTGAATTGAAACGAGTTGATACGGACACGCCCCGGGAGCGCTGATGATCATGTGATCTCCCTCAGCTGTACGCCATGTACAAACTCACGGTCCAGGGGGCCGACCTGTACGGCGCGCCTGGTGGAAAAACGAGCTCGGCGGACGTCACCGTGAACCTGCTGGATGTGAACGACAACGTCCCACAGCTGGAGAAGGAGCAGGTAACGAGCCACGCCCCTGTTCTGGTGGCATCATGAGGGGTTCCTGCGGCGTAGCTTCACTCTGCTTCTCCCGCAGTACGAGGGCAGCGTTTATGAAAACGAGAAGGGGGTGGAGGTGATGAGGCTCAAAGCAACGGACCTCGACGTGGACCCGGCAAACCAGGAACTTGAATACTTCCTCATCTCAGGCAACGAAGGAGGGTACTTCAGCATGAAGACCGACCCCAACACCAAAGAGGGAATTTTAATGCTGGACAAGGTGAGTTTGCCTTTTTATCAGCTCCGCCCACTTTAATTTCTGATAAGGCACCACAAAGCAGCAGATCGTCAGATGTAACTGGTCACCAGTTAACCCGAGATTTGACCCCATTCTTTAATGGGTCAATTCAGAAGATCATTAACGACTGGCTGCAGGTTTGAGAGAATCATTTTATTCCTCTCTGATGGCAGGAGGTGGATTTTGAAACCATGCAGAACCTGAATCTCGGAGTTGGGGTGAAAAACAAAGCTCCTTACCACCCCTCGGTGTTGGGCGGATCAGCAGGAACGCTGAATGTGGGAGGAGGAGGAGGAGGTGCAGGTGGAGGAGGAGGAGGAGGAGGAGGAGGCAGCAGCAGTGGTGGTGGTGGTGGTGGTGGTAGTAGTGGTGGAGGAGGAGCAGGTGGTGGAGCCGGCACAGGCACTGGAACCGGTGGTGGTCCTGGAAACGGATCTACAACTTGGACTGCCAGCACCTGGTCCGGGAAAACCTATCCCTTAAAGATTAACGTGAAGGACAAGCCAGAGGGGCCAAGCTTTGACCCTAAAGTGAAAGCCATCCCCATCTCGGAGAACATTGGACAGGCGAACCTCCAAAACGTGATCGCACGCTACCCAGCCATCGATGGGGACACTAAAAAACCCTCCGAGAACGTGAGGTCAGTGTATTATTAGGTTATGTATATATATTCCAGCATAAAACTAGTAAATACAAGTCTTCATACTTTTATGGCAACATGAGCGACCTCACAAATGAGAAGATGAAATTGAGATTAGAAATTCCGTGGCAAATTCATGGCCACAAGAGGGCGACCTGAGAGCTCACGATCAGAGAGTGGTGCTTAATAAAGTGTCTATTTTAACATTTTAATAACATTTTTTTTTTTATGCAATGTTTTCTAATTATCGATGTGTGGAAAACATCACAAACCGATATTAGAATTGTGTTCTATTGGTCTAGACTCTGTTGAACCAAGCAAACTTCCTCTTTCAGGTATGCCAAAGGTCGTGACCCTGATAACTGGTTCACAATTGATGAGAAGACGGCTGAAATTAGGCTGAACAAGGTCCCGGACCGAGAGTCTCCGTTCTTGGTGAATGGAACGTACATGGCTGAGATTCTGTGTCTGACTCAAGGTAACCGCAGCTCTTTCTCCATCAGGTCTCCATCAGGATATGCCAGCATAATAAATTGAATGCAGTTGAAAAGCATCATTCACAGATAATTATTATTAATACTGAATCAAATTTGTAGTAATATTTCAGTTCTCCAGTTCGCCCACTGGGTGGCGCAAACTGAGCGCAGTTACAGGCTCTGCCGCATTCCACCGTAACTCATAAAACTCGCTCAGCAGGCCAAACGTTTCGCGTTACCGCACCACATTTTACAGCGAGAATAACAAAATGGACCAGAAATATCCCATGATGCACCAGAGGCTGCCCATATTTTATTGTAACGAGAACCCTTCCCTCTGTTCAGACATGCCGGTACAGACAGCCACTGGCACCATCGCCATCCAGGTGGAGGACTTCAACGACCACTGTCCTGAGCTCGCCGCACAAACCAGAAGCATGTGCACCGCTGAAGATGCCATATACGTCACGGCTGTGGACAAGGACGCCCCGCCCAACGGAGCGCCTTTCAAATTCGCCGTCGTCCCCGAGAACACTGAGGGCCACTGGACCGTAGAACATTTTAACGGTACGAACCACTTCCTGTTCTCCACCAGGAACTGCCTGTCAGGCAAGACAGTTGTTGTCTCATGTTGTCTCCTACAGACACCACGACCATCTTGAGAGCCCATGACGTCTTGTGGCCGGGTCCCTACAATGTCACTCTCGAGATCAGTGACCAGCAGGGAGAGTCGTGTCCAGACCTGCAGGTCCTCAGAGTGGACGCCTGTACCTGTACAGATCGGGGCGCCTGCAAGAGCGAGCTGAGGGAATCCAGCGCTGTGAGGGACGGGACGAGAGCAGTGCTGGGCCCGGCCGCCATCGGCCTCATCTTCCTGGGCATTCTGGCGCTGCTGCGTAAGGAACTCGCTCATTTCACATTTCAGACATTTTCATTTCTTACAATGAGGCAGATTAGCAGGTCATTCGATGTACAGTCGTGGCCAAAAGAACGACACAAATACGGGTTTTTCACAAAGTTTGCTGCTTCAGTGGTTTTAGGTCTTTTGCTCTATTTAAGAATAATTCCAAGCATTTTATTAATTCCAAAGGTTTTTTATTGAGAATGACATCAAGTTTATACAAAGAGTCTATATTTGCAGTGTTGACCCCCTTTTAAAGACTTCTGCCCTACAGGCTGTCAATCAACTTTTGGACCAAATACTGACTGACAGAGACCTATTCTTTCATAACCAGTGCTCGGAGTTTGTTAGAATTTGTGGGTTTTGTCCACCCGCCTCTTTAGGATTCACCACAAGATCTCAGTTGGATTAAGTTCCAGGGAGTTTCCTGCCATGAACCCAAAATTTCAATGTTTTGTTCCCCGAGCCACTTCGTTCTCACTTTGGCCGTACGGCACGGCGCTCCATCGTGCAGGAAAAGGCATCGTTCTTCACCAAACTGTTCTTGGATGGTTGAGGGAAGACAGGGCAGAGCAAAAAAAAAGTGGAGGTAAAGGAAACATACAAGGTCATATGGGCCATAATTCGTCTGGTTTACATTAAAAACACGTGTTTTTGAATAAAGGGTTGGAAACTAATGCTTCATTAGCATCATCTCTCTCTCTCTCTCTCTCTCTCTCTCTCTATATATATATATATATATATATATATATATATATATATATGAACAGATTAATCGATTATTAAAATAATTGTTAGTAGCGGCCCTAGACTGAGCCTACTCCCTTGGATGAGAAGCAGCCCCACACATGAATGGTCTCAGGATGCTTTACTGTTGGCTCGAGACGGGACGGATGATGGTCACCTTTTGTTCTCCGGACAATCATTTTACCAGACGCCCCAAACAAAAAAAAATGACTTTACCCCAGTCCTCAGCAGCCCTGTACTTCTTCTTAATACCTGTACTTTTTGCAGGATCTCAGTCTGTCCTTTATTTTTTTCTTGGAGAGAAGTGGCTTCTTTGCTGCCCTTCTTGACACCAGGCCCTCCTCCAGAAGTGCTGCTGACATTCCTGAGCAAGCTCAGCACTGGTGGCACCCCAATCCCACAGCTGAGTCATCTTCAGGAGACGGTCCTGGGGCTTCCTCGACTTTCGTGGGCGCCCTGAAGGGTGACGGGTTAAAAGCAGAGGACACTTTCAGGATCACTGCAATGATCTCAGCAGGTCCTTTTCTGGCGGGGCTGAAATACAGGAATTAAGTTCATTTTCATGGCAAAGAGGGACTTTGCAAATCATCTGATCGCTCTTCATAACATGTGGAGTATAAAAACGGAGGCAGAAAAACAGTATTTGTGTCGTTCTGAAAACTGTTGCCCGTGCGTGTAGTTGTAAAGTCGTCTCATGTCCTGTCCTCTCCACAGTCCTGCCGCTGCTACTGCTGTTTTGTCTATGCGGGACGGCAGGAATGGTGGGAGCTTTCACCGAGATGCCATTCGGCACCAAGGAGCACCTGATCTCCTACCACACCGAGGGACAGGGCGAGGACCGGGTAACTTTTACACATTATTACTGGCCCAAATAGTGTAAAGCTCGTAATCTCAACAGGACCCAATTCATATCACGGGTTATGGGTCATGGGCAAAAACCTTAAATGAACACGGGCCACACCCAATTTAGCGCTTTACAGAGTTAAGTCTGTTAAACTGAAACTATTTAGGGGTGGTAGTAGCCTAGTGGGTAACACACTCGCCTATGAACCAGAAGACCTGGGTTCAAATCCCACTTACTACCATTGTGTCCCTGAGCAAGACACTTAACCCTAAATTGCTCCAGGGAGACTGTCCCTGTAACTAATGATTGTAAGTCGCTCTGGATAAGGGCGTCTGATAAATGCTGTAAATGTAAATGTAAATTTAGTGCTGAATGCCAGAATGCCAGTGACTCCGCCCCTCCCCAGGTAACAAGCCCATGTGGGTGGTACACAGGTGCCAGGCCGGGGGTCCATACAGGAACCCATGGGAGGAGCAAGAGTCGCCGCTCTCACACCCTCCACCAGCGCGCAGCTTGTCTACTATTTTAATTCAAGCATTCTGAGGCGTGAAGCTGTGACAATGACATGAATTCTGCCGAAAATGCACAACTAATACACGATTACACACCCGAGTACAGGATTCCTCCTGTTGGTGGAATTCTCTGAAGAACAGTGAAACCGGCGGGCGTTGCCCTCCGAACGCCTGCAGTTGTTGGAGAGGAATGTGGGCGTGGCATGAGAGCAGTAATTATAACACGCCCCATGCCAGTAGCTTTTTACATCGGTTTTCTTATGACGATTTGACCATTTAAGTTCCACACTGACACGATGGTGGCACTTGTAGTGACGTTCCATCAGTCCTGTACTAGAAACCAGTCCAAGCTGAGTAGATGACATGATGTTCTCTCTCCTTCTCAGGACGTCCCTCTGCTGATGTCGTCTGCGGTAGACAATGGAGGAATGACAGAGTGTGGGATGGGAATGGCTGGGGCAGGGGCGGGAATGGGAATGGGAATGGGACTCATGTCAACAGAGGGAGGCTTCCAAGAATCCACCGCCATGGGAATGGGCTCCATGGCCATGATGGGCACGATGCAGAATGGCCTGTTCCACTCCAGGCATGACATGAGCTACGGCACAGCATACGACGGCATGTCTCTACCTGACGCCTTCCTGCAGGATTACTACTTCAAGGTGTGTCCGCGGCACTATATGCAAATCAGGAACACAAATCAACCCCACACACATTTTCTCATGACAGCGTGAAACAGAGAGAGAGAGAGAGAGAGAGGAACAGATTACAATCATATTGTAAATTCGATCTGTATTAGTATATTCGATTCTACTACATGTATGAGATGAGTGAGTAGTGACTGCGTCCACCAGAAACCACCCAAACGCGACAAATCACGCCGCGCATACCTCCACTGACACCGCCACTTCCCCCCGGGGGCCGGAGCCACATTTTCACACGCAAGAAGTCGATCGAACGTGTTTTTCTAAATGAACCAATAAAAACGCAGCCTGAGTTGTTGTTTTATTTTCTTGTCACCGCAGAAAGCCGCCGGCGCAGCAGAGGGCGGCGCCCCTCAGAAAGACGCTCTGTTGGTGTACGATTACGAAGGCCAGGGCTCGCCGGCGGGATCTGTCGGCTGCTGCAGCCTCCTGGAGTCCGATAGCGACCTGCAGTTCCTCGATGACCTGGGGCCAAAGTTCACGACCCTCGCCCAGATCTGCGGAGGCAACCGGATCGACGTCGCCCCCAAGGTCCTGGCCACCCCGCCTCCCAGACCCATCACCCCAAAGCAGGCGCCCCCTGTCACAGTTTCCATGGCAGCCGGGACCAGCACCGCCAGCACCGCCGCAGCTCCTGCTCCAGCTGCTTCATCATCACGCATGGAAAAGGTGGTCACCATGGTGAACGATCAGCGCATGGCCTCTCTACCCAGCATGCACCAGCACGAGAGCGTGAGCGTAGGCGTGCCCACTCAGACCGTCCTGCTGCAGCAGCAGCCGCTCTACTACGTCATGGAGCCTCAGATGACCAACACCGTCCTGCTGGCCGAGAGGCCGTCCATGGGCGTCGGCCAGAACGTCTTCCTGATGAACGGAGCCCATTCCGGGGAGGGGCTGATCCTGCAGGGCTCCGCCCCGGCACAGGCCACCCTGGGCCGAGCGGATAGCATGGTGCTGGTTGGGGCTGGAGGAGCAGGAGGGGCGGGGCTATCGCTGGGTCCTGGTCTCCTGCACACCAGCAACCTCTCTGGCTCGCAGCTTCTGCTGGTGGATGGCGGCGTGGGCGTGGGGCAGGGCGGGACCCTGCAGAGGGCAGGCACCGTGGGCGGGGCCCAGGGCATGGTGCTGCTGGATGCACAGGGAGCTGCAAGGTCGGTGCCACCGGGCAACCTACAGTCCGGCGGTGGGCAGGGCCTGGTCCTGCTGGAGCGGCCAGCGGTGTCGGTGGCCACTCAGGGGTCAGCCACCATGGTGACCTCCACGCAGAGCGGCATTGGGGGCATGAGAGCCCCGCCCAGCGGCGGGCAGGGCCTGGTCCTGCTGGAGCGGCCAGCGGTGTCGGTGGCCACTCAGGGGTCAGCCACCATGGTGACCTCCACGCAGAGCGGCATTGTGGGGATGAGAGCCCCGCCCTCAGTGAAAGTGAACACCCTGCCGACCATGCAGAACGTGGTCCTCCAGGAGAAGAAGGTGGTGACCAGCAGCACAAAGTAACGGTGGAGGAAAGTTCTGCTTCACGTTATCACGGTGATGGATCTGATGCATCTGCTCGTTCTCAACTCTTCTCCTTGAACGTCAGTGGTGGACGAGGGAGGAGGACACTCCCGAGGGCAAAATGGTTTCTCTTCTTTCGCTGCTTGGACTGGGACAGGCCGTCTACCGTTTTCTCCAATTTTTTTACACTTTTTTTAAAAATGCTAATTTTTTTTTCTAAAGAAAATTGTCAGTTTTTACAAATGGACCAATCATTCTTTTAATTTTTATTAAATATTCTCATGCCATAACCCAGAAACGTTTTATTTATTCATCTCGCTGGTGGCGACCTGTTTACTCAACACCGAGCGGCCAGGATACGGGTGGAGCTGCTCGCTCTGGGTGTGTTTTGGTAATTTCATGATTTCAGTTGCTCTGGTGTGAGGAGTTTGTAAAGTGTCTACCTGATCACTTTTTATTATTATACAAAACCATCTAAAAAAAAGAATAAAAAGCCGTCAGAACAATGTTTTTTACCTCTGTGTGTGTGTATGTGTGTGTGTGTGTGTGTGTGTGTGTGTGAGAGGTGGTATTCACTGCAGATAAAGGCAGATCGTTCAGTGCAATAACACAAACCCAACCAGGAAACAGACAGCATGAAACATGGAACATTCCAGACTTGTATAAGTTGCCAGACATGCACGCACTGCAGTATGGTCATGTGACCACTTTCACCGACTCTGGAGTTTGGTCTGGAGGTCAATTTGTGCCTTTTGCCAGATGATTTATCTTCATCTGAATAGAATGTCAAGTTTGGTTTAAAAAGAATTAAAAATCCCACCTTGAAATAGAGGAAATGGGTCCAGTTTAGGTACCGCAGACCAGATCTGAACAGAACCTGGTGATCATCATCTCAAAGCTGTACTGGTCAGGAAAATGGAGACGCCGTAAAGGCAGGTCGAAACAATCTCTTCTGCCTCAGGCTCCAAGCTCCTTAAAACCTTCTCATGCCCTTGTCATTTGCGTTTCAAGAAAATATTCATTCATCTTTAAATCGGGTTATGGGTCAGTGACCCTTGGGCCATGCGGCAAAAACATCTACCCCAACCTGCCCCATTTAACTGGAGTAAGAACTTAAACTTTACCCTTCATTACCAGTCTGAACGTCAGTGAGGGTGAAGAAGCAAGAAATAAAAGTACTTAAACATGTATACATTTTTACAGAATAATACAGAAAAATTATATAAATATAGATAGATATACACACAAAATATATAGATATTTACATTTACATTTACGGCATTTGGCAGACACCCTTATCCAGAGCGACTTACAATGATATACACACACACACTAATGTATTGAGTCTGCTGAAGAACTCCAAGTTCTTCTAAATGTTGGTGTTATTTGGAAGTTTTTAACAGTGTCCCTTCAAGGTGACGTGTGCGTATGTTGTTAGGTGAACGTTGCATGAAGGTTTGCGCCTCAGGGCCACCGGGCCGTGAAACCGGTCAGAACTTGCTGCTCACCAACTTTGCTGCTGTCGTTTTTTTTTCTCTGCCGCAGAACTTCTGAGAAACGCCGTGCGAGACGAAAATGCGGTGAAGGTGGAACACGTAGCAGAACGCAGACGGTCCCAGCTGTCACACGCACTCGGTACACAACCCACAATCCACTGCAGCAGTCAGTCTGAAGGCCGGTACAGCGGGGCCGCCCAGTCATGACCCATAATTACGGCTGGAATGGAGAGCAGTTCCGTTGGGCCTGTAATAAATATCATCATGTTTTTATGGCCAATAGACACTAATTGCATTCATTAGACAACACAGTGTTGTGAAAATGAATGATTTGTGAATTTTCATCATGCTGCACTTATATACATATATATTAGAAGGTGACCTTCACTGATGCAGCTTCGCTCTGTATGCATCTGGAGCTGCTGTTCTGACGTCTGTTTACACGGTTCTTCTTCTTCCTTCGGCTCCTAGCGGCCGCCACAGCGGATCAACCGGTCTGGTTGTAAAAGCAAAAGTTTTTTATATCCAAACACACGCCATGTGGGTCCCCGTGGCTTCATAACTTGCATTCTTATTGTGTCTTGATGATGTTGTGAGTTCCCTGTACAACTGGCGGCTTGAAGTGGGCTATTTACTTAATTTACTTTACTTCACTTTACTTTACTTCGCTTTACTTGGCAGACGCTTTTATCCAGACACCAGCAATGCTCGTTCGGTTTGTATAGATTTTAGAGCCCCAATAAGGCCGAACTTGTGTGTGTGTGTGTGTGTGTGTGTGTGCGTGTTAGTGTTGGACTCGTTTGAAATACTTTTTAAACAAGTCGGTTTTTAACTGTTTCTTAAAGCTGGTGGCTATTTGCTTAAAGCTGATGTTATTTTGTGAATATTTAATTAATGCTCATTAACATAAATTCAAATGCAATGTTGGTCCAACCCTGATGACAGACAGGGTCACAAGGCCAATTCTGCTGAATATTGGGGTCCATTGCAGTAACCAGGTGTGAGGTAACGGAAGGAGAAGGACGGGAGGGACGACGAGGTGGAGCTGGTGGATGACTGAGGTGGAGCTAGAAGTCATGTGTGCAGCCTAAAGCTTCACATAACATACAGCCCACGATCGCTTCAACTACACACTCCGCGTTCCCAGAACACAGGTGAGACGCGGCGGGGGAGGACAGAGCAACGGCAGGGAAACGGGTTCTGGTTACCATGGCGAGGGAGAGAGTGTGGGTGCTGACACTACTGCTGACCTTGATGATTGTGAGTTAACACACACACACACACACACACACACACACATATAGAACCTACGGGCTTCATCTCACCATAGTCTTCATTTCAGGTATCTACCTGTATACGTATGCATGTATATGTAATATTTCATCTTCATTTACATTCACGGCATTTACCAGACGCCCTTATCCAGAGGGACTTACAATCAGTAGTTACAGGGACAGTCCCCCTGGAGACACTCAGGGTTAAGTGTCCTGCTCAGGGACACAATGGTAGTAAGTGGGGTTTGGACCTGCGTCTTCTGGTTCATAGTGTATTACCCGCTAGGTTACTACCACCCCACACACCTTTAATATACGTGGCCCTACACGCATAATATATGCATTATATATATTATAAGCCGGAGATCTACCTGCACGGCTAAACTGTTTTAAACCTGGATCCTCCATAAATCACAAGCTGCAGGATGCTGAGAGCGGCGGAGGATTTACTGGCCAAGATCGTCAAACTCAGAAATGTTGGCAAGAGCCACGGGAACCACAGAGAAAGAACGCCATAGAGCTTGTGAAATGGAGGACACCTCAGGGTCTGTCCCTAATTTTGATCACCGTCTCTCTTTTATTGTCTAAGAGTTAAAAATGGGTTCCTCAACCCCACAGAGCGCAGCGGAGTTCAGGTTTCAGGCCAACATTTCCAGTATTACACCACAGAGCCGAGGCGGGATCGGGCCGACCTGTTCCAACCACACACGCAGTAGCTGAACTCGGACCTTGGCAGTGAAAAGAACAGCTCCTTTAAACCATGACCCCGATACGTACTTGGACCAGATTTGGGCGGGCGTGGTGACCACGCCCGCGTTTCACCACAGTGTGGAATGTGTGTGCAGGTCACCAGGGCGGGCAGCGCTGGACGTGGACGTAAGAAGCGCGACTGGATCCTGCCCCCGGCCCGGCTGATGGAGAACGTTGACTACACCAAACAGGAGTACGTGGCGAAGGTACAGGCAGCGCCTGAGCGCCATTTTCTGGTGTGTTTGTGATGCCCCGGGGAGCTGGAACAGGCAGCTGTAGTCTCGGTGTTGTAATCATACTGGAAGATCTGGTTTTGTGATTTTATTACAACTTTCTGAGGCTATAGGTGTCTCTGCTGATGGTTAAATACAACACCGTAAAGACACCGGTGTGGGACATTCATATCAGTGCAGATCCGGTACGAAGTCAACAAAACAACACACACACACACACACACATCTTGTACTTGAAAAATTCCCCATATGTGTGAAAAGTGAGAGTAGAAAGTAAAAGTGACCCAGCAGGAGAATTAAAATTGAATTTAGAAAATAAAAGTGGTGGGTGTGGCCCCACTTTCCCCCTAATGTTGGGTGCATGGTGAGACTGGCTCTGGTGGCTGCGACCCTGCTTAGGACCACGTGGTAATGAGCGAGTTAATGACAAGCATTATATGCACCATCGGCAGGAGTGACGCCGACCCTATAAGTGCACATGGTTCCAATTTATGTAAAAATTAGTGTAAAATTTGTATAACGTTACTTGGGTGGGGCAGGCAACTCAAAGCCAATTCTAATGTCTCCATGGACACCATTGTTGATTCAAAAAATAAGTAGAGCACGATGTGTCTGAGAAGGACTTCCAGAGTTTGGGGACAACGTGGAGGGTACGTGAAGTTCTCTCAGACCATTTGCAGGTTTGTAGTAAAGAGGCACAAGTTCATATCTGGCACCTTATTAAACATGTAGGGAGAGTCGTATTCCTTTCTGCTGTTTAAAAGTATGAGACGCGTGAACCGGGACCTTTTCTACTCACCAAGATCCGTTCAGACCTGGACAAGCACGAGAAGCTGCATTACAGCCTGTCAGGGGTGGGAGCTGACCGGGACCCGGCCAACCTTTTCATCGTCGACCCTGACACTGGATTCCTGAGGCTCACGGGCATGCTGGACCGAGAGAAGATCCACCAGTACAACGTGAGTTGTAAATGTAAATGTCCATGAAACAATGACTGAAGGAAAACAATAGACCAATACGTTTTTTTAATTGTTCTAAATACAGCTATCATTAAAACACGTAGTATGGTGGTAGTAACCTAGAAGACCACAAATTCACAGGTTAACTTGTTCAGACCGGAGCCGGATCTACGCTGGGGCAAATGACTTCTGGCCTATAGTACCTACCTTGTCTGCATGATTCGCTGCTTGTAAATTTGTTTCGGTGATTGGTAAAAGTTTTAGCGTGTTGTAAATAGTTTTTATTAAATGTAAATTTTTTGGAAAGTTAATTTGATTTGCGATTCTCGGCCACCATCGTCAGGTGATGCATTTTACTTACGTGCGAGTGAAGCTCCTAGTCTAGACAAGAAAGCCGGGCTTTCCTGTCGGGGTCGGGTTGGGCCTAACTTTTCCACTTACAGCAGGAGGCTTTTATGTAGCAGCCTGTCTGCTGTCTGTGTGGAAAAAAATAACTAAGAAACAAAAAAATACATCTATAATTGTACAGTCAGTTCTCCCAGTTTCAGTCCCGGTTTCTACCTCGACTGTCAGCCTGTCTGCTGCACAGAGCCGATTAAAGGAAATGTCATGTTGTTTTGGTCGTGGTCATGAGGTCTGTGTTTGGTCACCTCCCCCACCAATGACTACTCACAGCTGACTGGGGTCGCCAAGTTCCGGAATGGGACCATTGCAGAGTCCGGCATCGAGTTGAAGGTGCGAGTTGAAGATGAAAACGACAACCCGCCAACATTTGAGCTGCACAAAGGCATAGTGAGGGAATGCAGCAAAGTTGGTATGAAGCATCTTCTAGACACCTAGACATGCCTCTTCTTGTCCTGAGCTGGATTTGCGATGTTCATGCAGACTTCATTCTCATGACAGGGACGTATGTCTTGAATGTGACAGCCAAGGATGCTGATGACGTGAGCACCATCAATGCCAAGGTGGCCTACAGCATACTGAAGCAGGAACCCGAGGGCAGCAAGCCGGTGTTCACCATCAACAGGGACACGGGCGAGGTGTATGTGAAGGAGCCAATTCTGGACAGAGAGGTGATTTATTTATCCATACGCATGTATTTCATTTGTCCCCCCCACGGTGGCTTCAAGGTGTGTTCTCTCCTCGCAGATGGTGGATTTCTACTCACTGATTGTAAAAGGAGTGGACATGGACGGAGCCCCCGGCGGCAACACAGGAACTGGAACGGTGCACATTAGGGTTCGGGACATAAATGACAACGTTCCGACCCTGGAGAAAGAAGAGGTAGGACTCGGTCTTGCTGTAAATTCTATACTATTCGCAACTCATTCGTTGAAATTATTCATTTAAAGTGGTGACACATACAACATTGAAAAAGAAAAAAAAAACTCAATAAAAAGACTCAATAAAAAGAGCCATGTAGCGCCCCCAAGTGTCTAAATAAGAAGATTACATTATGTGCTTTTAAAATCGCATGAATGGTTGTATGTGTCTGCATCCCCTAATAAACAACTGATTTACGTTTTCCATAATTGATGTTAGCTATGAAATATATGGAAAAGGTTGTGGAGTTTCTCTACAAGCCCAGGATTAAGGTGGGGAGTTGGTGACATTGTCCCTCCTGCAGTACTCTGGGAACGTGGATGAAGGAGTGGCCGACGTGGTGGTGATGAGAATTAAAGCCCTCGATAAGGATCTGGAGAAGACTGATAACTGGCTCGCCGTTTTTAACATTGTGTCGGGAAATGATGATGGGCTCTTCGCCATCGAAACTGACCCTGTGACGAATGAGGGGATCCTGAAGCTGGTGAAGGTAAAGGAGTTTTATATAAATCTATAAATCACTTTCACCACTCAACCTTGTGTTTTGTCTCAAATCATGCCAATAATAATGCAACCCTGTGGATTATTGAAGCCTGTGGACTTCGAAAAGGTGAAAAGTCTGGACCTGGGAATGGAAATTGCGAATGTCGCTCCCTTCATCAATGGAACTGCTCTGGCTCTGGGTCTGGATCTGGATCTGGGCGCAGATTTAGGACTGGCTGCTGGTGGAGGACCGGACGCAGGTTTGGGGATTGGACTCAATGTTGGACTTGATGCTGGACTTGATGCTGGACTCGACGCTGGTCTAGATGCCGGGCTCGACGCTGGGCTCGGAGGCGGGGCTGATGTTGGAGTAGACGTCGGAGCGGGCGCCGGAGTCGATGTTGGACTAGACGCAGGCGCAGGCGCAGGCGCAGATGTAGGTGTGGATGTGGGTTTGGGAGGAGGTCCTGGTGTAAAGCCTGGGGTGAAACCAGGTGGAAAACCCAGTGGCAAACCAGGTCCTGCTCCAGGTAAAACTCCAGGCCCTAAACCGGGTCCTAAACCAGGTTCTAAGCCAGGAAAAAAGCCCGACAAGCTTTACCCAGTGAGCATTGCGGTCAACAACTTGCCAGACGGACCAGGCTTCGAGCCCAGTGTGAAGGAGGTGCCAGTGTCCGAAAATCCAGAAGACGTCAAGGTGCCTGTGGTGATCGCTTCGTACCCAGCTCTGGATGGCGACACCGGCAAGGTAGCAGAGAACGTGAAGTAAGTGAAAGCGAAGCAACAATGAGCTTAAGAACGCAGTCGTAGGCGTGCAGAAACACTCCAGATCAGATGTTCCCTCAGGTATGCGAAAGGCCACGATCCCGCCAACCTGTTCTCGATTAACGAAGACACCGCTGAGATCACGCTCAACAAGGTGCCTGACCGAGAGTCACCATTTGTCGTGAATGGGACCTACATAGCCAAGATCCTCTGCATGACCCAAGGTGCATTGTCCAAAAACCTCCCTCAAGTCTATAGTGTCTGTATGTTCCTCACTGCTGAGAGGAACCTTGGGCCCTGGCACCATCAGTACAAGTTCACTTCAAGTTGACTCATTTAACTGTGTTTTAGATGCCCCGTCGAAGACTGCTACTGGGACTATAGCCATCAAGGTTCTGGACTCAAACGACCACTGTCCACATCTGACCAGCACGTACAAGGCCATCTGCAGTGACACCAAAATAGTGAACATCACAGCCTTCGATGAGGATGCCGACCCCAATGGAGCCCCGTTTCTCTTCACTCTGATCCCCGAGGACACCACGGGGTTGTGGGAAGCTGAGAATTTGAACGGTGAGGAGATGCTCTCAGATGCTCATTTCTGTTTCACAAGAAAGACGGATATTTACAACCTTTCACCTGACAGACACAACGGCGAGGTTCCAGGCCCTGGAGCATCTGTGGCCAGGGACGTACCACCTCACCGTGCAGGTGTCCGACGCTCAGGGTCTGAGCTGCCCAGACCCTCAGAAGTTCGAGCTGCAGGTCTGTACCTGCGCTGCCGGGGAAGGCTGCAGCCTGAGGGCCAGCCAGCTGGGAACATCGTCCACCATCGGAGCTCCTGCCATAAGCCTGCTTCTTGCCGGACTTGGGCTCCTGCTCTGTAAGTAACCGCGTTAAAAATGAATCGTGGAATCACGAAATGAATCGTTCCAACAGCGCCACCTGGTGGCGCCAAGCCGGCTGTGCCGTCTAATGGTCTTTGTGTGTCTAGTTGTTCCTCTCCTGCTGATGTTCTGTCAGTGCGGTAATGCGGCCAACATGCTAGAGAGTTTTGCTGACATGCCCTTCAACATCAAAGAGCATCTGATCCAGTACCACACCGAGGGTCAGGGTGAAGACGCGGTAAAGTTCCCCTTTCGCTGTTACAGTGGTGTTACAGTGATTTAGACCATCTGATATTCCATGGAATGATTAAACGATGCTTCCATGCGAGGACCTCAGGGATCTTTAGCTTTATAAGGAGCTTGACAGTCATGCGCCGGGCATGGGTGGCACAGGCCGTCATGGCACCCTGTTCTAATGCAAAATAGCCTAACAGTTAGAGAAACGTCCCGGTGCAGACTTCTAATGACGACCTGCTTGTTCTACAGTCAGTGCCCAACTTGAAAGCCCCTCTGGTGTCGACCAACATGGGTGCGGCCAAATTCAGTGGCGTCGCCATGTCCCCGTTCCAGATGATGACAGCTTCAAGAAGCCTAATGGGTGGCATGTCAGCGAAAGATCAGAGGAGTGAGATGGAGTTCCTCAGCCAAAGGAGGACGTTCAGGAACAATCTTCATGCCTCACACTACATGACATTCACGCATGAAAACAACGAGGGCCAAGATGAACTCGATGGTATGGCCTTGCCCCAAGCCTTTCTGATGAACTACTACTCCCAGGTAAGGTACAGGATATGAGGCCATCGTTACTCCACCAGTCATTGCTCTAAACCCCAGTGCTCTGTAGTGTGGGGGTCAATGTCCCTATTGTCACAACTAGTGAGTTAACTAATTAACTAAAGTTGATAACCTGCATGTTGCTGTTGGTAGTGGGCGTGGGCATGTGGGAGGAGATGGACACTGTCACGTATTGACAGGAGGGGGTGTGAGAGCTGTCAGTCATAACCTCAGGCTCCTCCCCTTTTAAAATTTTCTTTCCAAAAAATCATTAGAATTAATCTTCTAATTCCTCTTCTTTCAGGAGAAACTAGATGGAGTCAGTAGATGTCAGTAGAACCAGGTCTGAAGTGAATTTGTGTGTTTTGCCCCTCAGAAAGCCGCCGGTGCAGCAGAGGGCGGCGTCCCTCAGAAAGACGCTCTGTTGGTGTACGATTACGAAGGTCAGGGCTCGCCGGCGGGATCTGTCGGCTGCTGCAGCCTCCTGGAGTCCGATAGCGACCTGCAGTTCCTCGATGACCTGGGGCCAAAGTTCACGACCCTCGCCCAGATCTGCAACCCACCGAAAATCACGGTTCAACCCAAAGCTGAACCAATTCGAGCCAGCAAGAAGGTGGAGAGTGTGAGCGCTGTCACTGGTCACGCTGTAGACATTCGTCAGGAACGTCCCCCTCCTCCTCCTCCTCCTCAGACCTCCATCACTGAAGTGACAAACACGCTCAGAAGCTCCTCCTACCAGTCCAGCATGCACCAGAACCAGCAGCAGAGCATGAGCGTGAGCGTAGGCGTGCCCACTCAGACCATCCTGCTGCAGCAGCAGCCCCTCTACTACGTCATGGAGCCTCAGATGACCAACACCGTCCTGATGGCTGCTGGTTCCTCTGTGGGCGGCGGCCAGGGCATGTTCTTGATGAACGGGGCACAGGCAGGAGAGGGGATGATCCTGCCTGGTGCTGGAGGCATGATGGTCGTCGAGAGCTTTCCAGGGTCAGGAATCTCTCATGGGACCCTGTCCAAAGGCAAGGTCATGAGGTCACAAGTGGTGAAAGCCAAAAGAGCATCTTCCAGCTCTGCTGATATGAACATCAAGAAATGATGAACATGAGGGAGGTTCATACCAAAAATAAATAAATCCCGTGCCAGGAAACAGCTGAACTTCTCGGTTCTCCTAGTGTTCCTCACAGACAGCGGACATCTGAACTCTGGGTTCGGATCATTTTAACTGTCCATGCCAGGTCTCCAACTCTACTGGTGTGTAAATGTGTATGTATCGGTTTTACTCTACCTGGTTTTCTGGAATTCAATGTCTCTAAATGAAAGGATAAATGGACAAAGGACAATTTCAGGACAAATAACAGAATTTATATGGCACTCAGACCATAAGCTCCCATCCTAAAATCCTACAAAGCCCACTGATGTCTTCCCAGGCTAAACCCCAGATAATGTGGATCCTAGAAGAACGTACCCAGAAACCGTAGAATAGTCCTACCTGCCTCCCCTCCTTATGGTGCCCCTGGTTATATCCTGCTTATAACTCCTATCCCAGTGCAGAACATCTGGTCGTTGGTTTGGTGTATGTGTTTCGATTATGATATTGTACTTTGTATTTCTATATCAGATTTTGTACTTTCGACGATGACGAATATGCAGATTTTTGCCCTTGTTTTGTCCCAGCACATAACTTGGAATTAACACACAGAACGGTGAAAATAAAAACTCGGAACGATGTTAATCCATGATTTTACGCTTTCAAACTGTTGCTGGACGCACACAGAGGGAAGCGTGGAAGCGAACCGGAGGCGTGTCAGGACACGGGCGCGGCCGCTCGAGGCAGAGCGTTCAGTCATGCGCGCTGCCCTCTACTGGGTTGTTAGTACATTTTAGTACTGGTCCTTGGCCTTTTTCACGATGCTGCAGTTGCAACTGTTGAATTAACTTTTAATTCATGATTTTGTAAATGCTTAATTATTACTGTTCATAAGTTCCTTCCATCACGTCGCAGTGCAGTTTTAAATGCTGGAATCATGCAGCACTGGAGGCTCTTGGCATCAGATCATACCGGAGAGGGACGTGTATTAATTTACGAAGGCTTTATAAAGTCGTGCTGCAGGCGACTGGCCTGGAAGGTTCTCTCCGCCGTGTCTAAACGTGTCTGAACATCAGTGGCGTTCAGCTCAACTCACAACAACAAAGTCTGAATGACGGCTGAGTTCACATCAGAACTGACAGCTCAGCAGTTCTCTCAGCCAGCAGAGGTCTGTTCCCAGCCTGGAAGCGTTCTTACACACACACACACACACACACACACACACACACACAACTACACAACACACACACACACACACACACCTACACAACACACGCACACACATACACACTCACACCTACACACACATACATGCACACACACACACACACACACACACACTCACACCTACACACACATACACGCACACACACACACACACTCACACCTACACACACATACATGTACACACACACACACACACTCACACCTACACAACACACGCAGACACACACACACTCACACCTACACACATACATGTACACACACACACACTCACACCTACACAACACACGCACACACACACACACCTACACAACATACGCACACACATACACACTCACACCTACACACACATACATGCACACACACTCACACCTACACAACACACGCACACACACCTACACAACACACACATACACACTCACACCTACACACACATACATGTACACACACACACACACACTCACACCTACACACACACACGCACACACATACACACACACACTCACACCTACACACACATACACGCACACACACACACACACACACACACCTACACAACACACACGCACACATACACACTCACACCTACACACACATACATGCACACACACACACACTCACACCTACACAACACACGCAAACACATACACACACACACTCACACCTACACACACATACACGCACACACACACCTACACAACACACACACACACACACACACACACACACACACACAACTACACAACACACACACACACACACACACCTACACAACACACGCACACACATACACACTCACACCTACACACACATACATGCACACACCACACACACACACACACACACTCACACCTACACACACATACACGCACACACACACACACACTCACACCTACACACACATACATGTACACACACACACACACACTCACACCTACACAACACACGCAGACACACACACACTCACACCTACACACACATACATGTACACACACACACACTCACACCTACACAACACACGCACACACACACACACCTACACAACATACGCACACACATACACACTCACACCTACACACACATACATGCACACACACTCACACCTACACAACACACGCACACACACCTACACAACACACACATACACACTCACACCTACACACACATACATGTACACACACACACACACACTCACACCTACACAACACACGCACACACATACACACACACACTCACACCTACACACACATACACGCACACACACACACACACACACACACCTACACAACACACACGCACACATACACACTCACACCTACACACACATACATGCACACACACACACACTCACACCTACACAACACACGCAAACACATACACACACACACTCACACCTACACACACATACACGCACACACACACCTACACAACACACACACACACATACACACTCACACCTACACACACATACACGCACACACACACACACACACACACACACACACACACACACACTCACACCTACACACACATACACGCACACACACACACACACATACACACACATACACCTACACATACACACACACTCAAACCTACACACAAACACACACATACACACGTTAGCACATAGTGAGAACCAACTGAAATATTTTTTGGGTATTTTGAATTTGCGAACACACCCATCGTGTCCAGCATGGGGAGGAGAATCTCGCACGGTGAGGGAGCGCTGCCAGATCACAGGGGGTGTATCAGGACAACCCGAACTCTGGAGATATAAAACACTCCTCTGCCGCATACGGATAGAAGAGAAAACAGCTTACAAGAGGTTCACACACACACACACAAGAAGTGAATTAGTCTCCTGCAGCCTGGACAGAGATGTCGCCTGGGATCAGCCGACTGCTGCTGGTTGTCCTCTGGTCCGTAGCGGTGAGTTCAGTGCAAATCTGAGTCTGTGTGTGTATGTGTGTGTTGAAAACTGCTGTTTATTCCACATTTGTGTGTGTGTGTGTGTGTGTGTGTGTTTGTGCACAAAACATTAATGCACAAACAACAGGGCTATAAAATCTGCCAAAGGTGTCCTCTGACACATGTAGACCTTCAGAAGTGGGTATGCAAGGTCCTACATGATGGAGGAGTGACTGTCCTGAAGACACAACTTCTATTAAAATACATTTTTATCTTGTTCGATAACTTTTTTTTGCAGAAAATGTACGTTTTCCAATCTTCACCATGACAGAAATAAGACAACCTAGATGAAGGGTACCTCCGTGGCACCTTGGTTTGCTTCCTTACCCGCCAGGCCACCAGAATTTTGTACTGCGCCACCGTACAAAATGACAGAATTTTTGAAGACATTTTAAAATGACATTTAGAGAAAAGTCAGAAATTATTCTTGTCTGAAATGTAACTGATTGGCTGTTTGCAGGAGAGGAAAAGGAGAAAAGAAAGGCATGAAATTGGATTGCAGTGAAAATATTCACACTGGTCACAATGTTCTTGGAAAACCATGCAATTCCCCGGAATTACTCATGGAATTAACTGGAATGTATGTCTTCATGTAATCTTCACTCGGATATGGAATATAGATATACATCGGGTGTGCACATTTTTTTTTTTTACTTTTGGAATTAAAGCAAAAACCATATTCTCAAGAGGTCACAAAAGAAAACCGCTCAAACAATCCCCAGTCTAGACCCCAATAAAACATTTTAAAAAAGGAAACAAATAAATAAATAAAAATCGCCCCCACAATCAACCTGTAAAAAAATAACCACCACTGCAGAGCTCCACCGAGACATGAACTGTATCACCCAGGAACTGAAGGGAAATTCTTACTCTTAACCAGACCGAGAACCGAGGGACACAATTTTTAAATGTCTTAAGGGAACCCCTAAGTGAAATTCTTATCCTTTCCAGTTTAACTAAATAAATAATATCTCGTATCCAGTGAATTTGACTGGGAGGTTTAGAGGATTTCCAGTTTCTGGTGATTAATCTTCTCGCCAGTGAGGTGGAAAAGTCCAGCACGTTCCTTTGATGGGCAGACAATGAAGGAGGTGAGGGGAAAACCCCAAATAAAGCCCCAAGCGGGATCTTTTTTTCCCCACAAATTCTGACAACATGTCAGATATCTCAGTCCAGTACTGGTGTAATGAAGGGCAAAGCCAGAAAAGATGAATAATATTGGCAGGGGACTGCTGTCCATCGGTCACACAATGGACTGACACCCTCATAGATTTGTGATAACCGCAGCTTAGTGTAATATGAACGGTGTAAGATTTTAAACTGTATGAGGTCTGAAGTCTAGCGCAAATAGATGATCCACGAACCTCCTCCCAAATCTCATCAGGAATTTCCTGTCCCAAATCTTCAGATGGGTTAGTGAATTAGCACATCAATTAAACATTGGATTATAAATATAAGAAACCGAACCTTTCAGAGATGGAATTGGTTTAAGAAGGTCATGTAAAACAGATTGGGAAACGTGGGAAAAGTATGATAAGCAAAGCTACGCACCTTGCAAACCTCACTCTTGTTTCAGTTTACATTTTTTAAGACAATACATGAACATATTTAATAAGACTCCGTAACATACAAGGCAAAAGTCATTTAGGTTCCTTCTGTGGAACAGGGTACCCTATTCTGCACACGAACCTTCCTGTCATGAGAAGTTTTTAAATATGAATGCTATCCCCAGCTGGTTTTCACCACACTGGACCATGAAGATAGAGTTTAGAAGTCAGCGCAGCATATTTGGCGATGTTTACACGGCTGTCAACTCCTCCGCATCACCATCATCCACAGAGACGTGTTAGATGGAGCTTTCACAGACACACCCGGTATTCAGGGACACACCCGAACCCGGCCTGGAACAGAACACCTGCGGGAGGTCTAGAAAACCAACGTGCAGCATTTCTCCTGCAGGGTCTCGGCTCCGAGGCGGAGGCCAAGCGCCGGGTGAAGCGTGAGTGGCTGCTGCCCCCCTCCCAGCTGGAGGAGAACGTGGACCACACAAAGAAGGAGTTCATCGCTAAAGTGAGCCAGCAGAAGCACCGCCATTAACACAAAGCTTGATTTGCTGGTCTAGACACCTGAAAAGTGGGAAGAATTCAAGTGAAAATCTGTGACTTCTGCGCATTTCAGGCGGAAATGGTCTTTTTTCCCCCATTATCTGTTGCCCCAGATTCGGTCAGACAAAGACAAGGATGCCAGCGTGCTGTACGGCCTCTCCGGCGCGGGCGCAGACCAGAATCCTTTCAACCTGTTCGTGGTGAACCCGGACGACGGCTTTGTGAGGATCACGGGAATTCTGGACCGGGAGAAGATCCCGGAGTTCAACGTGAGTCGGGGTGCGACTGTCGTTTGGACACCCCAGCAATGTCTCATACGTGCATTTCATTCCACGCAGCTGACAGGCTTCGCGAGGTTCCGCAACGGAACGATGGCAGAGACTGACATCCTGCTGAGGGTGTGGGTGACGGACCAAAACGACAACGCGCCAACGTTCAAAATGCAAACTGCATCAGTCCGAGAATGCAGCCCTGCGGGTACGTACGACCGCCTGGGCTCACCGTTGGGGGACCGGGGGGACTAACATTCCGTCCGTTCAATGACCCTCCAGGCACGTACGTGACGCAGATAACTGCCACGGACGCGGACGAAACAGGGAGCAACAACTCGAAGGTGGCTTACAGCATAGTGAGTCAGGATCCAGCAGGAGCTGGGCGTGTCTTCAACATTGACCGGAGCACCGGGAGGATCGTGGTAAAAGAACCGACGCTGGACAGAGAGGTGAGTCCGCATTCAAAATGGCCTCTGGAACCTCTGTTGTTCTTCTTATTGTTCGTTGTTAACGTACAGACACACGATTTGTACAAACTGATTGTGCACGGAGTTGATCTGGATGGGGCGGCTGAAGGCAACACGGGAACTGGAACGGTCCTGATTGACGTGCAAGACGTCAATGACAACGCACCCACTCTGGAGAAAGAATCGGTGAGGCAGAATGTGAAGAACCATTAATGCTGATTAGCTGCTTTTAGCATCATGCCCTCTGAATATGAGCAGGATGCGTGAATGAATACCCTGAATATCTAGCTGCATATTACATTTGTGATGAACAAGAGGTATTAGGAGCAAAGAAAACATTGTGGGTAGTCATCACTTTCTCTTTAAAGGTCCCCTATTATGAAAATGTGACTTTGTGAGATGATTTCAAAGTCAAAGTGAAGTGATTGTCACATGTGATACAGTGTCATGGTCAAAATCAGCAGCTCAGGCGGTCGGATCTGGAATTTGTCCCCTTATGACATCATAAGGGGAAAGTTTACCTCCTGTTTGTCATGCTTTTTCCGCCCAGAGAATTTACCGCCCCTCCCCTAAATAAACATGAGAACAAATGTGACAAAAAATAAAAGTGAAGTGACAGTGCGACACACTGTGGTACAGCACACGGTGACATGGTGAAACTTCTGTATTTAACCGTCGCCCTTGACACCATGACACCATGACAGAGGCCCGGGGAGCAGCGTGTGGGGACAGGACCTTCATCAAGGGGACCTCAGTGGCACCTTGGCGGTTCGGGACGCCAACACGACTTCCCGTCTGTGCCAAACATTGTGGTTGGTGGATAGTGTTGATAATCTCTGTGAAAGCCCGCTGAACTTCTATAGGCCACTCTCCTCCTCGACCCGCCTCTCTCCTCCTCATTAGCATTTAAAGCTACAGTCCTGGGAAATATCAGTGTGGGACTGTAGTTCTGCACCACGGCTGAATTTCAAAGAGACTTTAAATACAGAATTAGGGGACACTAAGACTAAAAAATATTCATAATAGGGGACCTTTAAGATCCGGAAAACTATCAAGCAATATTTTCCGATTACTGTAAATCCAGAAGATATACCCGACATTATCTCTGAAATATGAATATGAATTTTTCTCACAGTACTCCGGGAACGTGGACGAAGGAGCAGTGAATGTGGTGGTGATGCGGCTCAAAGCTTTCGATAAGGATTTAGTGAAAACTGATAACTGGCGGGCGGTTTTTAATATTGCCTCAGGCAATGAGGAGGAGATCTTTACTATTGAAACGGACCCTGTGACCAACGAGGGAATCCTGAAGGTGGTGAAGGTTAGAACATACACCATTTTCACTCCAAAACTATGTGAATGAAATCAGATAAGCATGAAGGGACACAATTTTAAAACTGTCATAATTTATTTTTTGTCACCCCTGTAATTGTCTTCATCACATTCAAAAGCCTGTGGACTATGAGGCTATTGAAGAAATGGACCTTAAGTTGATGATTGAGAATGTTGCTCCTTTGGTTAATGGAACTGCCATTGCGCTGGGGCTCGAGGTCGATCTGGCAGGACCAGGAATTACTGCTGGTGGAGGCGCTGGAGCTGGTGGAGGTGGAGGAGGAGGTGGTGGTGGCGGAGGAGGAGGAGGTGGTGGAGAAGGAGGAGGAGGTGGTGGCGGAGAAGGAGGAGGAGGTGGTGGTGGTGGAGGAGGAGGTAGTGGTGGAGGAGGAGGTGGCATTGGTGGAGGACATGGACCTGTTCAATCTGGCCCAGGCACCAAGCCAGATATCAAGCCAGGCACCAAGCCAGGTACCAAGCCAGATACCAAGCCAGATACCAAGCCAGGTTCCAAGCCAGGTTCCAAGCCAGACACCAAGCCAGATACCAAGCCAGGTTCCAAGCCAGCCACAACACCCGGTAAAAATTACCCGATTAAAATCAAAGTGAACAACATGCCGGATGGACCAGGCTTCAAACCCAAAATAAAGGAAGTGCCGGTGTCAGAAGACCCTGCGAAAGTTAAAGTTCCACAAGTGGTCACCACATACCCAGCTGTGGATGGGGATACTGGAAAGTTGGCAGAAAATGTCAGGTTAGTACCATTCCGATGCAAAATTAACGGAATCTTTGCAGCGCTGGGCAGTGGTTGGTTAAGGAAGCGTCACCGTAATCAGAAGGTTGCCGGTTCGAGTCCCGATTTTCCAAGGTGCCACTGTGCAAAGCACCGTCCCCACACACTGCTCCCAAATGGCTGCCCACTGCTCACCAAGGGTGACGGGTTAAACGAGAGGTCACATGTCATTGTGTGGTGTTTCACACCGACAATCCCTTCACTTTCCTCTTCACATTGTCAGGTATGCTAAAGGTTCCGATCCTGACAACTGGTTTACCATTAATGAAGACACAGCCGAGGTCATGCTCAACAAGGTACCTGATCGAGAGTCACCCTACGTGGTCAACGGGACTTACGTTGCCAAGATCCTCTGCATGACGAAAGGCAAGCTAAAAACACATAGTATAAAGAGTTGTGAAGGTTCGCAACTTATTTGTCAGTATAAATAATAAAGAAGCAACGCAGCTAATGACCAAGCACGGAAAAATCCGATATCTTTATTGAAATGTTGTCTAAGGTCAAGTTACCAGTGTCATTTACTTGTTCTTAGATGCCCCATCAAAAACAGTGACGGGAACGATAGCCATAAAGGTCGAGGACATCAATGACCATTGTCCCAAACTAACTAGCACACACCAGAGTGTTTGTACTGACAATAAAGGCATGAACATCTCCGCCGTCGATGAGGACCCCGACTCAGGCCCACTGTCCTTTAAGATAATCCCAGAGGAAACTAGAGGAAAGTGGACTGTAGAACATGTCAGTGGTAAGCCAGCTCAGAAACATGTTGCTGCATGTTGTTCATGTTGCATCACATGAACACTACGCATGGACACACTGTCCTTTCCTGTCCTCCCGACAGAGACAACAGCTGCATTCAGTGCTCTGGAGCCACTGTGGCCAGGGACGTACCAGCTCATGGTGGAGGTATCTGACTCGCAGGGTGTAAGATGCCCGGACCATCAGAAGGTGGAGCTGGAGGTTTGCACGTGCACTGCTGGGGAAGGCTGCAACCTCCGGGCAATGCAACAAGGAGCCTCGGCCACAGTCGGAGCTCCTGCTCTCGGTCTGCTGCTGCTCGGACTTGGGCTCATGCTGCGTGAGTTGCAGCAGTATGCAAGCAGTTAACAGGATCTGAACCTGATTTTGTTGACCACTGCCACCTCATATATAAGAATAATATTATAAATATTCATTAACATAAATGACCAAAAGCCAGGTTGCAATATGCAACATACTTAATATACTATAATCATACTAAGATAAGATAAGATAAAATGATCCTTTATTTGTCCCACAACTATATGTCAGAACTATATTAGTGTGAACAAACACTCACAAAAGCTAAAGCACTGAAACTACAAGAAAGGGTTAAGATGAAGTCTTAGATTGTAATTGGGGTTTGAACCTGTGATTTGGTCTTCTGGTTCCAATGCGGTTACTTCTGCTTCTAAATCTACCACAGTGTTGGGACTTCTTCGGTATTTAGGGTGGTAGTAGCCTAGTGGGTAACACACTCGCCTATGAACTAGAAGACCCGGGTTCGAATCCCACTTACTACCATTGTGTCCCTGAGCAAGACACTTAACCTTAAATTGCTCCAGGGAGACTGTCCCTGTAACTACTGATTGTAAGTCGCTCTGGATAAGGGTGTCTAATAAATGCTGTAAATGTATTTACTGGCAATTTTTTTTGTGTGTGCACAGTTGTTCCTCTCCTCCTGCTCTTCTGCCAGTGTGGCGCTGCTGTTGGGATATCAGAGCGCTTTGCTGACCTGCCTTTTGACGTTAAAGAGTATCTGATCCCATACCACACTGAAGGTATAGGGGATGACAAGGTAAAACATATACACAACAACACCTTGTCACATTGTCAGGTCTCAGTCCCTTTCACTTAACATTAGTTGCAGAGCACTCAGCAAATCTGTGGAATTCCCTTACATGCAGCATGTGTTGTGCTTGCATTTTAGGAAGTGCCTCTCCTCTGCGCCCCCATTGGCTACAGCCCCACTGCAAAGGTTTCCACAATGGCGCTAGCTGGCCTTGCATCTGGAAGCTTTAATAGCAAGACAGCTAACAAAGTTCATCAAGAGATGATAAGTGCTTGGATGGTGGATGCTGAGTATGGGTTTGGCCACCATCAGAACCCACCATCCACACGACCCAGATGGACCCAATACCAATCATACACATCAAACGAGGTGGACCTGTACGACGAAATGGCTCTACCTGATGCATTTCTGCATGGCTACTACTCTAAGGTGAGCTCACAGGAAGCTCAGACTCAACATTTACTTGCCAATTTTAATCTCTTATTACATCACACTGTGCTGCGGTGTTATGGTCATTATGGTCATCATATCATTTCATACCACTTCCACTTCCATTATTGTCATAGCATATCATATACCACACACACTCATTGCTGCGATTTGTCTGCCTGGTTTGTCTGGTTTGTCTCAACCTGCTCTATTTTATGGGTCAGCGCACAATGTCCACAATGTCCACAATGTCCTTTGTCATGTTTTTGTGTTGTGTGTTATTTGTCTTTTTGCGCACTGTGAATCTCCAAATCTTCACAATCTCGTCTCTCTGTGTCCGTGTATATAGTGAGATGACAATAACGTAGACTTTGACAATCGGTCTTAGATGGTGCAAAAAACAATGTCAGGATTCTGTATGTATGATTACAATTTTAAAAAGCATTTCTTATGTATTCTCTGCAGAAAGTCATGTCTGAAGATCTACAGTGCAGCTTGAATGACAACCTGCTGGTTTATGATTATGAAGGGGACAGCTCGACCACCGGCTCTGTAGGCTGCTGTAGCCTGCTGGAATCAGACAGCGATTTACATTTCCTCGACGACTTGGGACCAAAGTTCACCACTCTGGCACAAATCTGCCGCCCACCAAAGGAAATCCCTCAGGACACAGTCGCATCTGGACAAAGCAGCAGCAGGCCAGTGAGCTTAGATGCTGGCAGTTCAGTAGAAGTGACCAAGGTACAGAGCACCAGCTCTGGCATCACCAAGGCTAATAACAGCTCCTTCACCCTACCCAGCATGCACCTACAAGAAAATGTGAATTTCAGAGCACCCAGTCAGACAGTCTTGCTCCAACAGCAACCCCTCTACTACATCGTGAAGCCACAGGTCACCAGCACCGTCTTGGTGGCAGAAGGGCCACCTCTGAAACGGGGGACGTACATGCTAAACCAGATCCCGGTGTTACAGGATGCTGCGGCCAGACCCACGCTGCTCCTCCACAGTAACCCCACTTGGATGAATTACCACATCCCAGGCTCTCAGCAAATCCAGACACACATCTCTCCTGCAGTCCCTGTTCAAGGTAAAGCAGCAGATGGTGTGGTGGAAGCGGACAGGCAAGGCAGGAGGGAGATGGATGTCGGGGGCGGAGCGACGCCTCCCGGCTACGTGGGTGCGATTGGCATTGAACACAGGGGGATGAGTGACACCACTGATGTTTCTGGCCTGCAGGAACCACTCCATAGTGTAGGTGTGAGGGACAGGAAACATCAGACCATGATCTCAGCCAAAAGGGAGGATTTGGCAATTGAGCCACCAGCCTCGATCCACCTCAGACACACAGAAGAAAATCAGTTGGTTGCTGTACCAGCCAAGAGTGGAAATGATACTTCAATGGAGGAGGAGAATCTCTCTTTTCTGGAACTGGGGAGTCCTCAGGAACCTGGTAGAGAGAAGATAACATCAAAAATTGAAATCAGCTCTGCTTTGGCTCAAGTGCCTTCAACAGAGCCTTCAAGGTTTGTAACAGAAGCGCTTGGTGCCTTGCCAGTCATGGACCCTGAGGGGGAAGTGGATGAGAAAGAAGATGCTAGGCACTGCGTGTCCTCTGAATTGTGTGAAGACTATGCAACCACTCAGTCACTTACAAGCAGTACTGAATCAGAGCAGAATAGAGCAAAATTAGCAGGGGAACCACATGAGGAAGATGAGGAAGAAAATGTGGACGAGCCGGCAGACCAGCTGGAATGCTCTTCAATGCAGAGCCAGATAAGGGAGAGTGACACTGAAATTGAAGAAACTGACATTTCTCAGCAAAACACATTGGTTTCAACCCAACAATCCCAACAAACTTGGTTGCAAACCAAAACTCTTTCTGAAGAGGAGTGGGAAGAGGAAGAGACATTGCAGCCCAGATCTTCAAACGAAGCAGCAATGAATCCATCAAGAGACAACTCTAATTCGGAAAGCTTTCATGTTCAGCACCCCACACCTCAATTGGAGAGAGAAGAAACACAGAGTGAGTGTGAAATGGGTGAGGAGCCGAATGAAAGTGAAGAAGAGGAGAAAGCAATGGCTCAATATCTGAGTTCACAGATGGAAGGAGGAGGACTGACCAGTGAGTTGGAGAGCACAGAACAGTTCTATCAGGGCTTTGGGGGGAAAGGGAGAATCATGCAAGCTACTCTTGAAAGCACAAATATGTCAGGAGATGAAGACCACAATGGTATAGAAGAGGAGGAGGCTGCACAGTTTGCATCATCTGATGAAGATGCCAATCCAACTATGGCTGAGTCAGCAGGATGGAAGCCACCAGGAAAAAGACTAGTAGAAGATGAAGGGTCTGATTTGGAAAGCCACGTTCATCACCGCACTCCTCAGTCAGGGAGAAAAGAAGTAGAGAGTGAGTCTGAATTGGGAACGGAGCAGAATGAAAGTGATGAAGAGGATGAAGAAGATGAAGTAGACTCAGCGGACCCATCCAAGAGCGATGATGCTGAGACCAATTTTGTTAAAGCAGGTCTGAGAAGAGGAGGTGTGGTGAGAAGAGAGTGGAGTGGAGTGGTAGGGACAGACCTGCAAGCCACCCACCAGAGTGCAGTAATCTCAGGTGATAGGATCCACAGTGGTACTGACGTAGAAGATCCAGAATATATTAGTTCAGTGGCTGAAGGGATGAACATACCTTTACAGGAGGGGTGGGGAAAAGAGCAGGTGGAGTTGTTTGCATTTTCAGATGAAGATGCCAGTCCTTCTGTGTCTGAATCAGCAGCCATGAAGCCACCAGGAAACAGAACAGAAGAAGAAGAATCTGATTCGGAAAGCCTTCATGCTCAGCACCCCACACCTCAGTCGGAGAGAGAAGAAACACAGAGTGGGTGTGAAATGGGTGAGGAGCCGAATGAAAGTGAAGAAGAGGAGAAAGCAACGGCTCAATATCTGAGTTCACCGATGGAAGGAGGAGGACTGACCAGCGAGTTGGAGAGCACAAAACGGGTCTATCAGGGCTTTGGGGGGAAAGGGAGAATCATGCAAGCTACCTCTGAAAGCACTGATATGTCAGAAGATGAAGACCACAGTGGTATAGAAGAGGAGGGGGCTGCACAGTTTGCATCATCTGATGAAGATGCCAATCCAACTATGGCTGAGTCAGCAGCAATGAATTCATTAGGAAAAAGACTAGTAGAAGAATCTCATTCAGAAAGCCTTCATCATCGCACACCTCAGTCAGACGAAGAAGCAGACAGTGAGCATGAATATGGAATGGAGCAGGAGGACAGTGAGGAATGGGAGAAGATAGAGGCAGAAGAGCCACCAAAAAGATATGAACCTGAGGCTGATACTGTCAGAACAAAGCTAGAGATAGTCGGTGAAGCCAGTGAGTTGGTGAGCACATGTTGGACCCATCAGAGTCTTGGAGAACCTCAGGTCCTGCAAGCCAGCCTCCAGAGCACTGATGTGGACGCAGTGGGAAATGCGGGGTGTGAGAGTGCTGAGGAATCATGGACCCGGACAGCAGATGTAGATTTCGGGACGATAAAGATGGAACAGGCACTCCCAGGTGAGGCTGAGGACAAGGATGTAGAGGATGGCACCTACTCGTCTGGGATGGAGTATCAAACACCGGGTGAAGGCTCCACTGGCCGTGCATTTCTCATGCAGACCAAGCAACCAGATGACATGGAGGCATCATTGTCATTTGAGAACCAGCAAGAAGCTATAGCCAGCAGTAAGGGTGGGAAACATCAAAAATCCTCCATCAAGAAGGGACCCAAGAGCCCAAAAGGGACATGCAAACAGCAGTGAGGTGGCAGGAACCTGGCATGTGACCCGCAACTCGCTTTCATTCATTAGACGTAGTCTTCTTTCAGTAGAAACCATGGGGTGGTGATTATCACAGGAGGACCTGCTGGGACTGCACTTCCAGAAAATACTGATCAAAGTGAAGTGATTGTCACATGTGATACACAGCAGCACAGCACACGGTGCACACAGTGAAATTTGTCCTCTGCATTTAACCCATCACCCTGAGTGAACAGTGGGCAGCCATGACAGGCGCCCGGGGAGCAGTGTGTGGGGACGGTGCTTTGCTCAGTGGCACCTCAGTGGCACCTTGGCGGATCGGGATTCGAACCGGCAATCTTCTGTTTACGGGGCCACTTCCTTAACCGCTAGGCCACCACTGCCCCAAGCTACAGACCTACCACACTGAATCTCATCTTTAAAAAACATGCACATTGTCCAGAAATGGTCAGGAAGAAAGACGTTATGTTGTTGGACCAGTACAAATTCATTTGATTTAAATCAACATTTTGGAATGTGTTGCATGAATTGAAATAAAAACCAGTTTGGCTTGAGTACAGACGTTCTCATTGAACCATCTTGTCTCCTGGTTACTGAAACTCAGTTGGCCTTCTCGGGCCTCCTCACAAACACGGCGTGCATCGCAGCAGTTCATGGGTAAAGCTTGTTTGATGAACACACAGGAAGGGGCTGTTCCCGGCGCGACCTTTCGGGAGGTGAATCCAGGTAAACGTTCCTCCACGTGTACCTGGGCCCCGCGGCGGATTGGACCGCGGTACGGAATTTCACATGTCCGGGAGCGGATCAGCTCAGGACGGCGACTATCCAACTGCTGCTCCTCATTATATTTTGGAGGAAAAAATAAAAAGAGCACTGCGTGAGGTCACTGACTGCGTATTTATTTGCCAAGTCAACAGTCAGTGCGGGTCGGTGTGTGTGTGTGTGTGTGTGTGTGTGTGATGATCCCGTTGGCCCGGCCTCTAGTATATAAAGCGTCCGCGGCCAGCACAACTGCACATCATCAGACATGAATCAGACCTCCATCTGTGTGCTCCTGGCCTCGTCTCTGCTGCTCTGTGGCGCCGCCCCAGTGGTGAGTAAAAGTAGAGGCATCAGAATCAGAATCGTGTTTATTGGCCAAGAATTTGATTCCGGTTGATGGTGTCAGTACAGTATAAAAAGAATTCAACAACAATGTGTAAGGACGTGTATAAGTGTTATTTGTACAAATTGTGTAATATGTTTATAATGTTTAAAAATATATATAGTGAATATAAATTTATGTATGAATGTACATAGGTCTATAAGTGTGTATAAATAAACAATGAACAGTACAATATAGTAGACGATCTAAGTCTTATATGCAGATAATACAGATATTACAGGATGTATACCAAGAGTGTACATGAGAGTGTACATGAAGTGCAGTGCAGTGCTGAAGGTGATTGTGGAGGTATCAGTTTTAATCGTATGCGAACAGAGACACCAGCAGTCAGAAATATGCATGATGTTATAATACCAGAAAATCCGCTCCAAAATCCCTATAAAATAAGGAATTACGTGGTGAGAAAAGGACCGTATGCTTGAAACCAGCATGGCGAAGTTTACGTGGTACTACGAGCGTTAATGAACCATTTTTAATGAATGAAACATGTTTCTGACCATGTACTTACATTCCCTGTTCGCCCCAGAATAAAAAGTTTATATTCCAGGATTCTGTGAATGGGCATTTATCTGTTTATTTAGTTTCCTGTCACCTGACCCTGGTCATGACGTTAATCTGACCTCTGACCCTCACCATAGGACCACGGTGGGTCAGATGCCAAATGCCCGCTGATGGTGAAGATTCTGGACGCGGTGAAGGGGGCGCCTGCAGGGAGCGTGGCTCTCACAGTGTCGCGGCGGGGGGCCAACGGGGACTGGGCGCAGGTCGCCAGCGGGTACGAATTCTGCCTCGAATGTGATTGGTTGAGCGTCGCGGGGATTCAGAGCTCCTCCCTTCCTCTCTCAGGAAGACGGACGCGAGCGGGGAGGTTCACGACCTCATCGCGGAACAGGACTTCGCCGCCGGGGTGTATCGGGTGGAGTTCGACACCAAGGCGTACTGGAAGGCGGAAGGCCGCACTCCGTTCCACGAGGTGGCCGATGTACGTGTCCAGCGTGGGCCGGGTGTGAATGCTGATGCTGTGGATACAGTTTGGGGTGAAGAACGTGCTTGTTCCTCTATATATGTGTGTGTGTGTTTAGGTGGTGTTTGATGCACACGCAGGAGGACATCGGCACTACACTCTGGCCCTGCTGCTGAGCCCCTTCTCCTACACGGCCACCGCGGTGGTGGCCGACGCCCACAAATAACTGCCACCAAGCACACACAGACGAACACGCGGGGTCTCTGCTGCTGTTCTGGACCTTCCTGAGACCACTAGGAGATACCAAGTTGAGTACAGGTGTAAAAGGAGGGCTGGCGTCGTAACTTTACCAATTAACAACCCCAAAAATAAACTTTTCTTGAAATAAGAATCAAATTTTTCAGCTTAACCCTCATGGAGGGGTGGCCACCCTAAACCGTGCCCCCATACAGCCAACTTTGAAGCCGACGTAACATTTAGTCGTTGCACTAAAAGGCTTCAGATCTGATTTTAAGACTAAGGAAATCATACACACACACACACACACACCTACCTCACAAAGACGCACAAATATACATGGAGACAACACAGACCAAAAGAAGACTCCAGTCCACGTTTTCAACTGTAAACTTTAATGATCGTTACAGCGAACTGCAGTGAACTGGCAGAACGGAAGATTCTCCAATCGGGATAGTGTGGTCAATCGAATGAGCCAGAGTCACACGAAACTGGTGTTAAGGTGACCCCACCACCAGGGTCAGCAAAGGCCAGGTACCTCAGCTCTACAGACCAAACTAAATTATAATAACAAACTAAAATAAAAATCTAATTTAGAAAATATGTGTCACCTCTAATTACATTTTGACCACCCGCCCCGCCCCGTCCCCAGTGATGATAAAATAAAAAACAAAAAAAGGCACAAACATGAATACTGCAGAAGATGTAAAACTACGACAACTGTCCTGTGATCACTTTCACTCGGGTTGGACCTTCAGCAAAAACAGACCGGGCGGGGCTTAAAATGTGGTTCAGTCTGCACACATACATACACACACACACACACACACACGTACACACCAGTGATGCAAAGACGACAACCACAAGCACCACCAACAGAACCGAACTGGACCATGACACACTTCCACACACTCAGTCTTTGAGATGGTCCTCCTACACACACACACACACACACACACACACACACACACACACACACACACACACTGAGGGGCTGGGAGGAAGAGACTTTGGCACCTGAACAGAATCAGCCTTCTCAGTTTTTCGGGAATTATTTGCCTTGGTTGGTGGGACGTTCTTCACCGAAATGCGTGACATGTACGACGGGGCCAGATCAAACACAGACTTTAGCCCAGCGCCTTGGTAACTGTTGCTATGTAAACAGGGAGACGGGCGCTCATATATTTCCTGGAGAAAGGGGCACAACTAACAAATATTGGTGAAGATCCGTGGGAATAAGTAATATTTATAAAATAAAAAAAAGCACAGAACATCTAAAAAGTGTAAAAGCCAGCAGACGGTACTGTACAGTGAATAAACGCGGGGAATATATTTACACAGCATATGCACGTGCACCGTACGTGACGATGCGTGTGGACGAGCGCTCGCCAACACTGGTCCTCTGGTAACTAGCGGCGCTCAAAACTTCAGAAGTCTTCATGGCCCCCCGACTGCACGACAGCCATTCGAGAACGCGGCCGTCCTCACACCTGGCCTCCCGTCGGCCCAGAGTGCCCCTCCCACTCCCACAAACCCCGCCTCCTCCCACCGGTTTCTAACAGCACTTCAAACACAATAGAAAAAATAAAGCCACAAAGAAAGAAAGGAAATACATCTCTCTCTCGCGCTCTCTCTGTAAGAGAAGAAAAAATAAATTAAAGATTTGGAGAAGGTAAGGCATGCACGACGCTGCGTAGCTTCCTACATTTACACACTGTTCGATGTGTAGAAAGTCAGGCCCATGTAACGCACTTCATTCTTTGTATTTGTTTATTAGCCTTTTTTTTTTTTTTTTCCAGTAAAGAAAATCTATATAGCTGCCAAAAAAAGACGTGAGTGTGTGTGGTGACCTGAAGGCAGGTACGCTGACGTTCCACCCATGCCGCAACACGCTGGAGCGCGTCTCGATTAAAACAAAAAAACAGGAATAAATACCCGGCCATTTACGTCACGCACAAGAACTCGGCGGCCTTTTCTTTAAAATGATACGTGTAGAAAAATGAACCCGTTGCGTAGTGTAAAAAAAAAACAGTCTGTTGGCTTGTATGGTACAGCGGCAGCGCTGATCTAACAGCTGAGCGGAAAGTGCGCCGACAGGAAGTGACGATATCGAGCCAACAGCCTATTACAGTTAAGGCTCTGATGTAAACATCTTATTGGTTGACATTGGCAAATCCCCGCCTCCTGACGTGCAGCGTGACGCGGACTAAAGCAGCTAAAGCTTATGGACACAAACATGCACTTGGGAGAGTCCAACACACACAGTAACGATACCCCCTAACCCCAAAAACACAGACTGCTCAAGTTCTATTCAACCACGTTCCTTCCTCTCCCATCACACACGCGCGCGTGTGCAGGGGTGTGTTCAGTAGTCGCTGATGGGCGCCAGCTCTGGGTGCAGGTCCACACTGACGTTCTTGTACAGGCCGGTGACGGACACCTCTGGACTGTAGTGGAGGTTGCTCAGGCCATCGAGGTGCTGACGCTCCTTGGAGTAGCGCAGCAACTTGTACCTGCAGCAGACAGCGTGGTCAGAGGCGGGCGGAGCTCGTTACAGTGCCAGTAGCCTAGCGGGTAACACACTGGCCTGTAAAGGCCCAGGTTCAAATCCCACTTACTACCATCGTGTGCCTGAGCAAGACACGTAACCCTGAGTGTCTCCAGGGAAGGACTGTCCCTGTCACTACTGGTTATTAGTCGCTCTGCATAAGTCCGTCTGGTAAATGCGGTAAATGTAAATATAACCAATATATTGGTACTGACCTGCCCAGGAACTGCACTTCCCCTCTGTGATGGTGTGGGATTGATTTGTATTTGCCGATTTCCCCCTCCGGTCGTGTAACATTAAATCCAGCATAGTGCACTCTGGGGGGAAAAAAAAAAGAAAACACACTTCAGCCGTGTGCGTCTCACACGTCGTCCCCACCCACATCCCGAACTCATTTAACTCCGCCCCCACCTGTTCCACAGGTCGTCGTCCTCGCCCCCCCAGCCCCAGAATGCATTGGGAAAACCGTTGATCTTGCGGAACTGTTGCACGGTGAGGCCGCTCACGCCGCCGAAGAACGCGTTGTAGGGAAGCCTGGATGGAAAAAAAAAAAAAAAAAAAAAAAAAAAGAGACAGAGACACACATCATTAGACGTCCCTCTGACAAACGACATACTTCCTGAGCCTCAATATGTTGTCATGGCGATGGACTCCATACGTGATCGTGTGTCCACACTCGGGATCTTGTTTCGCGAGCGCGCATATGCCGTAGGGCCATTCTGCCTTAACAGGACAAATATTTGCCAGTGATCATCCTGACAACGGCGCCACAGATACGGCCTTTGGAACGCCGGCCAGAACGGAATAGCGGCACGATTCGGGTACATGCTGCATGCTAAATAAATACGTATCTACGCACGTACATGTATATATATATACACAATACAGGGAGTGCAGAATTATTAGGCAAATGAGTATTTTGTCCACATCATCCTCTTCATGCATGTTATCTTACTCCAAGCTCGAAAGCCTACTACCAATTAAGCATATTAGGTGATGTGCATCTCTGTAATGAGAAGGGGTGTGTCTAATGACATCAACACCCTATATCAGGTGAGAATAATTATTAGGCAACTTCCTTTCCTTTGGCAAAATGGGTCAAAAGAAGGACTTGACAGGCTCAGAAAAGTCAAAAATAGTGAGATATCTTGCAGAGGGATGCAGCACTCTTAAAATTGCAAAGCTTCTGAAGCGTGATCATCAAACAATCAAGCGTTTCATTCAAAATAGTCAACAGGGTCGCAAGAAGCGTGTGGAAAAACCAAGGCGCAAAATAACTGCCCATGAACTGAGAAAAGTCAAGCGTGCAGCTGCCCAGATGCCACTTGCCACCAGTTTGGCCATATTTCAGAACTGCAACATCACTGGAGTGCCCAAAAGCACAAGGTGTGCAATACTCAGAGACATGGCCAAGGTAAGAAAGGCTGAAAGACGACCACCACTGAACAAGACACACAAGCTGAAACGTCAAGACTGGGCCAAGAAATATCTCAAGACTGATTTTTCTAATGTTTTATGGACTGATGAAATGAGAGTGAGTCTTGATGGGCCAGATGGATGGGCCCGTGGCTGGATTGGTAAAGGGCAGAGATCTCCAGTCCAACTCAGACGCTAGCAAGGTGGAGGTGTAGTACTGGTTTGGGCTGGTATCATCAAAGATGAGCTTGTGGGGCCTTTTCAGGTTGAGGATGGAGTCACGCTCAACTCCCAGTCCTACTGCCAGTTTCTGGAAGACACCTTCTTCAAGCAGTGGTACAGGAAGAAGTCTGCATCCTTCAAGAAAAACATGATTTTCATGCAGGACAATGCTCCATCACACGCGTCCAAGTACTCCACAGCGTGGCTGGCAAGAAAGGGTATAAAAGAAGAAAAACTAATGACATGGCCTCCTTGTTCACCTGATCTGAACCCCATTGAGAACCTGTGGTCCATCATCAAATGTGAGATTTACAAGGAGGGAAAACAGTACACCTCTCTGAACAGTGTCTGGGAGGCTGTGGTTGCTGCTGCACGCAACACTGACAGAATCCATGGATGGCAGGCTTTTGAGTGTCCTTGCAAAGAAAGGTGGCTATATTGGTCGCTGATTTGTTTTTGTTTTGTTTTTGAATGTCAGAAATGTATTTTTGTGAATGTGGAGATGTTATATTGGTTTCACTGGTAAAAATAAATAATTGAAATGGGTATATATTTGTTTTTTGTTAAGTTGCCTAATAATTATGCACAGTAATAGTCCCTTGCACACACAGATATCCCCCTAAAATAGCTAAAAATAAAAACAAACTAAAAACTACTTGCCTAATAATTCTGCACTCCCTGTACAGTCACACAAAAACGCGTTAAATTCAGAGATGGTCGAGGGTAGTGTTGCTTTTGTCAACTAAACTAATGAAGAAATATCTTCATCTACGAGACGTAAACGCTGTTCATGTGACTAACTATAATGCAATATTTCGCATAATATTGTTAATGAATAAAAACAACAAAAAAAGACTAAATATGGTTTTAAAGACAAAAAACGTACTAAAATATCTCTTCACTTTGGTTGACAAAAACTAGACAAGACGTTATTTCGATACTTTATCACAGGAAGATGACCTTGTTAAGTAATGCCTTTTTGTCCGTTCTACTCGTTTTTTGTACTATATTGACTGGGTTAAATAGAATTGCATTACTTGCATTATAAAAAAAATAAATAAATAATAAAAAAAATAGACTAAAATACAGTTTTCATTTCACTAAATCTAGACTAAAATACTCATGGGTAAATAAGAGTAAAATGCTCAGACGTTTATTCAACTGAAACTTGACTAGGCTAAAATGAGGCTGGACGTGACTAAGACAAATAAAAACTAAAAGTAAGACAGACCACCAAAAAGAACGTATGGTCGAGCGTTAGTTGGACCCTGTACGATGAAAACCCTGCGGTGTGTTTACAGCGCCACGCCAGTCAGCGCCGTCATGTGACTCACGTGTACATGTACTTGTCCAGCTTGGCAGCGAAGTGGCGCGGCATGTGCGTGCAGCCGTAGTAATTCCGATCGTTCTCCGGGATGTGGTCCACATCGTGGAACACCAGGCAGTCCCAGTCCAGGTCCTTCATGGCCTCTCTGAAGCCCACGTTAAACAGCATGGCACGATTAAATGGCTGCGTCCCTGTCTACACACACACACACACACACACACACCAAATTCAATTCAAATTGAACAACAGCACACAAAGCAATAAATCAACACGTTCTGCGACACACAAAGTCCCCAACGTGTCCCAACATCTCGGCCACTCGTGTACCTGCTCAATGACGTAGAAGGCAAACTGCAATCTCTGGCGCTGCAGCATCGGTGTGAGGTGCAGGAGGAGGATGGGAAGATGTTCGTGGCGGTTCCTGAAAGGGATGAGTACAGCCACCTGAGACGGGAGGGAGGGGGGGACACAGACGGACCCGGGGGGGGGGGGAAGGAGTGAGCCGGGGAGTGAGGGGATAAGACACCATGTTAGTGCAGAATAAACGTCAGCAGAATGGCAGCATATGGATATGAGCACAGGAGGCATGTAAGTGTTTTATGGAAGTGGGCGGGGCATGTTTTTATTACACACACACTCATCAGTAAGCATGCAGTCTGGCATCAATGTCATTTTTAGATGTACAACGGACACGTTTTAGGCGTCTGTACAGCGACATGTTGACCCAAAACAGACAAAAACGTAAAAAAGCGACGTCAGCATGGCAATGTGACCGTGACACAAGTGGCTCTGCGTGTCTGTACGCGTGGGTGAACGAGCATCGATACAAACCTTCCAGCGAGGTTTACAGTCGGTGGGCTGCCAGTGTCCGCCGTATTGAAGACCCAGGTGTTTGAACCAAACTTCCAGCTCCTCCAGAGGAATCTCCGTCATGTTCACCTCCATGGGACCCTCTGCAACACACACACACACACACACACACACACACACACACACACACACACACACACACATTAGATTACCAGCAGAGGACCTCGTACGTCTTCAACACAGGGCACGGTGACGTTGTGGACTCACTCATAGAAGGCAGACGCTCGGGACAAGGCATGTTGAAGGAATAGGTGAAGTTCTCAGGCAGGTACGTGGTTGGCTGAACAACAAACTCACTGGAGCTGTTCCCGTCGGGGTAATCTGGGGACGCGTCACACACACACACACGTTAAATACACAAATTAAATAGGCAGGAATAATAAACTGTGCTGTGCCACTCACCTGTGCCATTCAGGGTGCTGTTCTTGTTGGTGTAGAGCCGGATCATGTGACCGAAGGTGCGCACGTTGTCCCGCAACATCATGCCCTGGTACTGCATCATGAAGTAGTACGTGTTTGCTGAGAGAGAGACGTCACAGAGCAACATCAGCCAAAATTACTCGGCCTCCTTCTGAGCACTCGACACAGAGACCGGTGACAAATCAGCCGATACGAGCGCAGGACACGGTCCGCCACCCGGCCAGCAACTTTCACTAAAAACGGCACGATTCTGAGTGGACAAGAGAGACAAAAACCTTTAAACAATGACAGGATGTGTGCAGTCTGAGCTGCAATGCAATGTTGTTCTCCATCTGTAGACGTTCACTTGCAGGAGATCGTCGGGAGAGGCCGACGCCCAGTTCTTCTACCTCCATCTCTACACAGCAATATTAACGTTTTCATTTTACCAGCATTACTTCTACGTTTTACACTTTTACATAGTGCCTTCACAGTTAATGTTGAGAGGATGGAAAACCTTTAACCAGTTCCACTATTGACTTAAGCTATTGCACAGTACCGTATATACTTTACATCCATTTTTATATATTTCCAGTACACTCATACATATTTATATTTCGCAGTTTCCTGATATCATAATGTACTTTTGATATAAACTTTTTTTTAGTTATTCTATTTATTTTTGCTGCTCTTATAATCTACTGTCCACTTTCTTCCATGAATATGCAAAATAAAGGATGATAATCTAATTTAAAGTGAAGTGATTGTCATTGTGATACACAGCAGCACAGCACACGGTGCACACAGGGAAATGTGTCCTCTGCATTTAACCATCACCCTGAGTGAGCAGTGGGCACCATGACAGGCGCCCGGGGAGCAGTGTGTGGGGACGGTGCTTTGCTCGGTGGCACCTCAGTGGGGATCGGGATTCTTAACCGCTAGGACACCACTAAAACACTTTAATCTGCAATACTCATTATCGGCATGAGGGATAAATCCAGAACAAATGAGCAATGTCCGCACTGAACGAGGAGCGAATTAACCTCCTGCTCCAAAATATAGAAATCAGGGACGAGAAAGAGAATTTATTCAAAGCAAACAAGTGCGACACAAACTACTCCTCCACGATTCAAGGAGCTCGGTGCAGGTCTCCATGCAGAGGATTATTATTCCATGGCCACAAAACAGATGGAAATGTTTCATTTTGGACTATGTGGACTTTCTGAGCCACGATAAACATTCATCTTTAACCCACACGAGTTTCTTTTGACTTGGTATCATGTGACAATATTCTACAATTTTCGGCTGAACAGATCACCACACAGGACGTTCTGCTTTGGGATTTGATGTGCCAGTAGCCATGGAGATAAAAACCTACAGCTTGACAACAGTAGGGGTGAAACACAAAACCGTTCATCTGTGTACACAGCCACCTGTCCTTTGGCCTTCGTTTCAGGAACGGTAATCGCTAGAACGTTAAAAATCGACTTTTCCACATTTGTAATACAGCTGAGGTGGAACCATCTGTATAAGCAAGAAAGAGGCGGGTGGAAAAACAGGTTTGATGTGAAAGGCGTGCGTGCCTGGGCTCCGGGAAGGAGGTGGAAAACACCGCGTGACACTTCAGGCCATTCTAAGCTCAGCGTTTAACCCGGAGGAGAGACACATTAGCCCAGTTTCTGGAAAGCCCATGTGGACTGAACACGGACATCGTCCGGAGGCAGGAAGAAGGCCAAACACATGATGTTCTATGGGTGACAATTATAGCAGTTGGCAGACATGAGTGACACTACAGGACATTACAACAATCCTGCCACATAACATGTATGATAATTATACAGAAAACAATATGCTGCAATATTAAATTACTACGTAAAATTATATACAATTTCATTCTGTACGTAGTATATGTTACTATAAAATCCTACGATACTGAGTGAAATTACTCAGTATTATATTACTGAGTTTTAGCCTTAGTTCTTTGAAACAGCCCCTTCCTGAACAATCTAATGTGTTATAATAATGTAAAATAATGAAGGCTCTCCTACACATGGAGAACAATGTTATATCTTTCTCTACACACATAAAAAAATGATTCTCAGATATTAAAATTTATACACTAAGATTTTTCATCAACTTCAAAGCCAATTTGCACCGATACTTAAATTCCAGTTTAAAATGTGCCGGGTTCATGGAATTCGCCGGCATTTTCAACAGGCATTGCAGCGGGCAGCCCCTCCCCTGGTAACCTGGAGGACCCCATGTTTTGTCTGGAAGTATTTCGGTTCAAGATCAATTTTAATCGTTGTAGTCGCTGTAAATGTGTTTTATTAAATGTTAATTTGATTCGCAAATCGTGGCCACCATCGTCAGGCGAGGGAGACGCCAAAATGGATGCTGAGGAGGTGAAACAGAGAAAGGCAGCCTTTTAAAAAGCCCTGATTACAGCTCTCTAATGCCAAGTTCAGCTCAGAAACATTAAAACACATTTCTTTCATGTTTTCTTCCATTTCTGTATGTTGTATATGGTGTTTGACTTTTTCTTTATTAAATGAAATATATTTAAAAGCTCCTGCGGTATCGGGAATAGTATCGGTATCAAGTTTCAGTATCGTGATAAGCCGAACACACATCAGGTCATTGTTCCAAGAAAAGAAGGAAATTCTGCAATAAAATGTACATGAATATTTGACGTATTTTAGTTGCATTCATAAAATGTTGGTTTTGGATTATTCTCGATCTGCTGCACGGGACATTTTGATGACATCAGTCACTTTGTCCCCATAACTAGTGGTCAGAACTATGAACACGCGTGGCATGCACGTAGTACTTATGCTTTACTACTGGGCACCTCGATCTAAAAACGTATGACAAAAAACGTACAAGCAGGTTGAAAACTTGCCACGTGAAAACTAGTCTCACTTGTTAAAACCAAAACTCTACAAGCATTCTGAAACAACTATTGCACCGAATAATTCAGAGTATAACGGGTGTCGAATCTGTGCAACGCTTCAATAAAATAATTTTCATGCAATATATGCAACTAAAAAGACCAAGATGGTGTGATGCATGGGTGTAAAATCTACATGAGTGCTGTTTAGTTTAACGTATGATGGCCAGGACCAGGAGTTAAAATACGGTGCATTGTATGAATATTACAATTAAGCCCGATGCACAATTCAGCATAACATATATAAACTGATAATAAGATAATAATTTGCTTTGATTTGAATTGAAATGATGCTCCACGTTATCTGAGTAGCATTTTTGAATTACTTGAGCATTGTGGTTTGATCGTCTCTCTACCCCTCTGATCCGGGTTAATACCGCGTATTGTACAAGCCCGAGCCCGACAGGCGGGGTCACCGCGGGGTCACCTCACCGATGCCCGGCGCCGCGTAGATGAAGTAGAGGCAGGTGGAGGACATGGAGAAGAGGAAGATGAAGGCCAGCAGGGAGCGGCTGGACACCCGCAGCCTCCGCCGCCACTGAGCCATTTTCCGCGACGACGGCCTCATCCGGTCCCGCGGAACCTTCCAGAACCGGCGGCAGGCCGCGAGGCCGCCGCCCCGGGCAGACGGGGCCCCGACGCCCGCTTCTCGCGTGGATTCCCGCCGACGGCGCTACCGCGTCCTCCTCCCGGTCTCCCGCGCCCCCCTCAACGGCGCGACAGCCGCGGCGCCCCGCGGGCTCCGGCGCGACACGAACGCGGCCACCGGGACGACATGAGAGCTGGCGGCGCGTCGCTGCTGCGGCCCCTGCGATGCGGACACGACTTCCGGTGGGCGTGGCCGCGCCGCGTCACTCACGCAGCCCCGCCCTCCCCGAGCTTCCTGTTTTCCCTGCAGAGAATCTGCGGTCCGGAGCGTTATCGATGGTTGACCCGTAATCTTCATTCTTTATTAAATCATCAGAATATCTTTATAATCAGTGTAATAAATTCGAGGTTATGAGGTGTTATGAGCAGTATCGCCACTATATTCCCTTTATCTGTAATGCATAATATAGTCAGGGCAGGGTATAAATCTGAACATCTTTGTATTGTTTTAATATAATTTATACAATGTATTAACCAAACTGAATGAATATGTAATTAATTTGTTTTTGATTTCGTAATAATACTTGAATTCCAGCACTTGGTACGGCCCAGTTTAAGTTAATGAGAAGATCTGCTACTTGCCAAATTGCACTACTTGCCCAAGTCCGACTGTCAAAAATGATCAGGAAGGAAAGAAAGGAATTTCAGTTATTAACACACTCACGTTATAGCCAAACATGTTCGCTGAACACTATCTTTATTTCATAAGAATAATATCATAGACCCAAAAAATGAGAGCGTAGAACACTACACCTTCCTCTTTAGAGAATACTTACATTTGTAACTTATTTATAGTCTGAAGTATGTAAGAAAAAGTACCACAGAGTGAATAAAATGATTGTATTCATGGTTTGAGTCCTAGTGAACCAGAGCTGGATGTATGTAAATGTCCATTTTAAATAGGTGCGTGTAATAATGTGGCTGTGTGTTGGCAAGGATCTCACGATACGACACAATTCACTGTCATGAATCTGTGGTGTGCATTATAGTTCCAGAGCACCAGGACGGGAAATAACCAGCAGGTGGCGCACGTGTTAACTTTATGCTGCATGCAGGGGGATTAAAAGTGGAGCCACATATGAGACCGGTGGCATTAATCTGTCCACACGCCCGGGACCCTGTGGACAGAAGCATCGGCTGCACTGAAGCTGTAATTAAGGACTAAAGATGATGTGATCTGAAGGAGATGTAAGGAATTGGGATCTAAAATGACCGAAAAGAAGACGTTCTCCTTGAAGGCAGCGGGCTGGATTTTGAGGGCACATTCCCAGAACCAGGCTGAAGAACAGAAAGCGCTGAAGTCTTTGTAAAGATTTCAGATCAGCGCAGAACGTTTGCTTGCTGTTGTGTGAGGGTTCCTGTCCCATTCCAATATTAATGTGGAACAATTAATGCAACATTCCCATTCCGCAATCATAAAGTTTTCTTTCACACCAGCAAATGGTGGACAGGGGTCTGAAAATGTTACAGAAGAAGGTTCACACGGCTGTGGACATGCCGGTTGCAGGAACCAATTGACCTTCTCAGCGTGCCTTTTCCTGCATGGGACATACGTGGTTCAGCTGCGCCGCTTTATACGAGAGCACCTTCATCTCCTGCATTTGTACAGTGGAAACTTATCTAATCTACTCAGACCTAACGAGTGTCCCTCTAATGAAGGCCGTTTAGGCCCGGTGATGGAAATAACACCAGCATGGTGCATGTTCAAAGCAAGTCTGCCTTTGCGCGGTTCTGTGAAATTAATCGAAGAAGCACCTGGGAGAAGAGGGACCAACAACCCAGCGGGAGATAATTATGAATTTCACTTCACAAGGACGCACGCACTCCTTAACAAGCGTCAGGTCTGGTCCTCACTCGTCTCATTACGCTGGGTGCAGGCTCATCCGCACACTCGTACAGCCAATAAAGGACAGAGTGGTGGTAGTAGTGGTGGCCTAGCGGGTAACACACCTGCCTATGAACCAGAAGACCCGGGTTCAAACCCCACTTACTACCATCGTGTCCCTGAGCAGGACACTTAACCCTGAGTGTCTCCAGGGGGGACTGTCCCTGAAACTACTGACTGTAAGTCGCTCTGGATAAGGGCGTCTGGTGAACGCTGTAAATGTATCCGGAGCCAGGAACTCGAACTCAGAGGTGAAATGTGTCCTCTGCATTTAACCCGGCATCACCCATGAAGCCGTGTGTGGCGGTTCTGATTACGGGTTCGCTTCCTTCCCCGTACTGATGTCTCCAGACTCTCATTGAGCCGCTGAGTTTGGGGGGATTTTCTTGGTCTGAGTCATGAAAGGCAGACGTCACGACTTGCCGAGCTCTTTTACGGAGGAGGAGGACGAGGAGGAGGACGCCTGGTGCTCTCACGTGCGCGGCGAGGAAGAGTGGGCGGGCCGGAGAGGAGAGGAGGAGGACGAGGAGCCGCTCAGCTTCCTCTTCATTAACAGCCAGGAAAAGCTGAATGAGCGAGACGTTCACCGCACACGACATACAGTCCCATTCACTCTCTCTCTCTCACACACACACACACACACACACACACACTGAGCAAAGTGAGTTGCACCACCGTGTGTGTTCATGTTGTATCTTTTGACACGCTGTGTAAGTGAGTGTGTGTGTGAGTACATGTTTTATCTACTATCTAATTCGGAACTCAGCGATGTGTTGCATTCATTGTGCCTCTGTGTGTGTGTGTGTGTGTGTGTGTGTGTGTGTTTTGTATTCTCAGTGCGTCTCTCCACACCAACAGAGCTAAATTTAGCTTCACGTGAGAAGGGGCCACACTAAAAATAGCCGCCACGCCGTCTCTCGCTTCCTCCGCTCCATCACTTCTTCTCTCGTTTTCGCTCGCTGTGTATTCATCTTATTCCTTTTTCTTCTTTTGGCTCGTTAGCTCGTGCATTTGTGTGTGTGTGTGAGTGTGTGTGTGTGTGTGTGTGTGTGTGCAAGCTGCCCCCACATCACGTGTTGCTCTACAGGAAACAAATTTTCTTCTGATTCGAAGCTCTGACGTGAATGAGGACCTCCTTTCATCCTCCCTGAACGTCGCACGAAGAAGCGTTGCTCCAGGCAGTCAGTGGGATGGCAGGTCTGTGTGTGACTTGAACCTGGGAAGGAACGATTAAAACCTGATCTCAGATGGTGAGGAACTTGGTCTCATACCATTTAAACTACATCTGGACAGGAGAACCTCACCTTCACGTCTTATTGCCATGGTGACCAGTGCAGGATCTATTGACTCCTGTTAGAGCTGGAATGGGTGGAGTTGTCAGATTCCAGAGATGATGCCTGTCATTAAATGCTCTCTGGTGGAGTTTGTTCAAATGCTGCTGAGGAATCAGAGATGGTGGTTCTTCTGACACTGATTATCTTTTTCCACTGGAGAATTCACGGCACTCTTACCAGGACCAACATGGCTTCTTGGATGTTGAGCACCATCACACTTGATGGTTAGTTAAATGAGAAGGTCTAGCTTGTGGCTCTCCAACCCTGGCCTTTGAGGGCACCAGCTCTGCATAGACCAGTTCTTTATCTGATCCGCCCTTACTTGTCAACACAGGTCACCCAGATACTCGTTCAGTCCCTAATAATCTCACGACTGGACTACTGTAACTCCCATCTAGCAGGTCTACCACCACAATCCTACCTCACAGCCCTTATTACACCTCGCACTGCACCTCGTATACTCCGAGCCTCCAGTACTGCTCGCCTGGTCCCTCCATCTCTGAAGTTAAAAGGAAGACACTCATCTAGACTCTTCTCCGTCTTGGCCCCTCGGTGGTGGAATGAACTTCCCCTCGAGGTCAGAACAGCTCAGTCACTGAGCACCTTCACACGGCAGCTCAAGACCTTCCTCTTTAGAGAATATTTAGATGAACTTGTAACCTTCTTCTTGTCTGACTTAAGTAATAAAACATAAAAGCACGTTGTAAGTTGCTCTGGATAAGGGCGTCCGCCAAACGGCACACATTTAAATAAAATCCACCACACCTGGTTTAAACCAAAAACTTGGTGCTTACAGGCCTGTTCCATGGGAGCATTAGCCTGGTAGAGCCCTGGTTTATTGACAAGTTCTCATTTTTATCTGAATGTGAATCTCGGGATTCGTTGGTCTGCATTTGTGAGCCACATCTGAATGAACTGGGCTTCTGCTGACCACCGTATCGACTCATCCACCTATTTGTCCAGAAGACAGGATGAAGACCAGTGAGGTTGCATCTCCTGTATTTTATTTAGTCTCAGGACACACACACTCAGCCACATGCTCAGCCATCATCATTGAGCATCTCATCATTCAGCAAATTCACAGTAAGTTTGGCTTGTCACTCAGACTCACAACTTCATCCAAGTTACATCCATCAGCAGTAAAAAAAGGAATAATAATAGTAATGAAAATTACACATTTTTTTCCCAAAACAGCACCATTTACAGAGTCCTTTTACTCTTCAAGTCATGTAGCAAAAGGTGAATTCTTCAGAAATGATACGTAACTAAACCAGGTTCCCTCATGTGTTCCCCTCTCTGGGTGATGGACGTGTGGAACCTGCGGTCTTTATGACTATTCGTTCTTACTGGCTTCTTCGGTAAATTTAATGCAGCAATTCATACGTTCTTCATCATTAAAATGCTGTGATAATGAATCTCCATCCCCCGTTAGAGGAAGCAAGAGGAACACAGAAGGAATGTATTGAGGTCCCTGTGTTGAACAGATACTGGTACAGAGGTCACATCATGCAAACATCAATAAATAATGAGATTGAAAAGAATAAAGATAAATAAAGCTCAGGTGGGCGTGGTCTTCTGCGTGGCAACCGTCTCCAGGGTGATCTCCAGACCCTCCCCCTCGGAACCCGCTTTCCCGTGGACCAGCACCTGCACCGGCCTCTGCACCTGGCCGGCGTGCACGAACGGCGGGGTGCGTGTGTGAACGTGTGAGACTGTGAGCTGCACGGTGTTCATGCCGAGCTGGTGTCCACGCGGGTAGAGGCGGAAACTCTCGAAGGGGTCGTGGCCGAGTTCGCACGCACCCGGTGCTGCCGCGGTCTGATGGGAGAACACACATCGGCTGATAAGGACACAGTAGTGGCTACTAATGCAGGCGGGTAGTGGGTAAAACATTCATCTATGAGCCAGAAGACCCAGGTTCAAACCCCACTTACTACCATTGTGTCCCTGAGCAGGACACTTAACCCTGAGTGTCTCCAGGGGGGGACTGTCCCTGTAACTACTGACTGTACGTCACTTATACAGTCCACTTAACCCACTTATTCAAAAAGTATTTCAGACGAATCTAACACTTACACATGCACACACACACACACACACACTGCACAAGGGTGGTAGTAGCCAAGTGGGTAACACACTCGCCTATGAACCAGAAGACCCAGGTTCAAATCCCACTTACTACCATTGTGTCCCTGAGCAGGACACTTAACCCTAAATTGCTCCAGGGGGGGACTGTCCCCTGTAACTACTGATTGTAAGTTGCTCTGGATAAGGGCGTCTGATAAATGCTGTAAATGCAAATGTAAATGCACAAAATAAAAAAATTTAATCGTCTAGAATGTAACAATTCATCCTCTTGTAAGTTGTTTTGGATAAAAGCGTCTGCCAAGTAAAGTAAAGTAAAGTAAATGTAAGGCGCTCTGGATAACGCCGTCTGGTAAATGCCAGAAATGGTGGCCTAGCGGTTAAGGAAGCGGCCCCGTAATCGGAAGGTTGCCGGTTCGAATCCCGATCTGCCACTGAGCAAAGCACCGTCCCCACACACTGCTCCCCGGGCGCCTGTCATGGCCGCCCACTGCTCACTCAGGGTGATGGTTAAATGCAGCGGACAAATTTCACTGTGTGCACCGTGTGCTGTGACAATCACTAATTAAATGTTCAAGTGAAAGTGAAGTGATTGTCATTGTGATGCACAGTACATGGTGACACATTTAACCATCAGTGAGCAGTGGGACGGCACCATGGCGGTTGGTGACAATGACACACAGACACACAACTCACCACTCCAGGGTGCAAGTTGTCTTTCAGCTCCACCGGGCTCCACAGCGTCTGCAGGCTCTGCTGTTGTGGGTTCAGACACTGGCAGCCGTCGCAGTGACACCGCCACGCCTGGCACAGCGCTGCGGCGCACCGGCGCCCGAGGACGGCCAGGTCCTGGCGGAAGTTGGGTTTGAGCAGCAGGGACACCAGCGGGTTGTAGAGAGGAGACGTCTTGGCGAAGACGGCGGGAACGGCGAACGCCAGCGGAGGGATTTCATCCATGCGCCCGAACGCCGCCCACATGGACACCGCGGCGTACGGACTCCACGCCACCAGGAAACCGATGCACACGGCCACGCTCAGCTGCAGTACACAGAGGGCAAAAATACGGTATCTTGTATCCCAGGGTGACTGGAGAGGAGGAGCTAATTGTCAAAATAGGGAGGAGCATGTAGGCATGATTGACAGCTGTTACATGTTCTACTTCCTCATTCTGGATGATTTAAACCCCTCCCTCCTGTCAATACTTGACACGCCCAGGTGTAGCGCTGCATCCATCTCCTCACTTTCTCCTCCGTCCTCTAGACATTTGTCAGGGGAACATCAGAAATGTGGGACCACGCCAACTACCAACACCAACGTCAAAGTGAAAAGTGAAGTGATTGTCACTTGTGATGCACAGCAAATGTGTCCTCTGCATTTAACCATCCCCCTTGGTGACGGTGGGCACCATGGCAGGCGCCCGGGGAGCAGTGAGTGGGGATGGTACCTTCCTAAAGGTGACCTCAGTGGCCCCTTGGTGGATCGGGATTCGAACCGGCAACCTCCTGGTAAAAAAACTCAACCCCAGTGTAGGACTAATAATCGTGTGGTGCATATCAAAGGTAGATTGTGTGTTGTGCAGTTTTATCAGGTGTTGTGTTATCATTAGCTTGATAGCTTCAGGTTCCCCTGAGGTGTGAATTAGGGGGTAGGACTGCACTATAAATCACTCTCCTAGTGGTGAGCAGCAGTCTTTTTCCCATCCAAAAATTGTACCTTTTCTCTTAATCTTCCATTTTCCACCTTCTCCATTTACCAAACTGCCATCGTGTGTGAAACCCATGTCAGTAGCAGGCTAAGGAGTTCTCGCTACAGAGGCTCTGTTACCAGGAGCCTCATCTACCCCATTTTGAACTGCCAGTCTGCTGACTTCATCTCTGCCTTTACTACTCTCCACTCCCTGGACTTCCTGGCATTAACCGAGACTTGGATGTCCCCTTAGATGTCCACAGCTACACCTGCTGCTCTCTCTTCTGCCCATGGTTTCTCCCACACTCTTAGGAAAACTGGGAGAGATGATGGTACTGGCTTCTTACTATCTCGGAATTGATCCTTTAAACCATTGCCTCTCACACATCTTAAAATTTCTTCTTTTGAGATCCATGCAGTCTTGGTTTCTTCACCGGTGAACATCCTTCTCACTTGGAACAGCGATGTGTTGCAGTCACTTGGAACTTTTATTAATGGACACTCTGCTCAGCAATCTTCCCATGGACATCGCTTTAACTCTCCTAGGGAACTTCAAACTTGACAAACTTGAATCGTCTTGCCTTCTTCCCCTTCTCCACTCTTTCTCCTCGACCAACAGCAGCAGCTCTTCCACCCACAAAAGAGGGAATGTCCTGGACCTGGTCTTCAGTTGTCCCTCTCCACCTACTGACCTTTCTTCTACCCCACTCCACATCTCTGACCACCACATTCTGTCCTTCACCCTCACTCTACCTCTCGGATCCAAGACTGACCACCATCTACCACTCATTCGATATAAACTTCACTCTGTCTCATGTTCATTTGTATCTTCCTGCACTTGTTCATATCTTTCAAGCTGTGACTCATTCTTCTCCTTACCTCTGGAAACGGCCACTAACACTCTCCTCTCCTCACTTTCCCTTTCTATGGGTCATCTCTGTCCTCTATCTTCCAAACCCAAAAGGACTTCTCCTCCTGCTCCCTGGCTATCTGAGACAGTAGTCGAAGGGAACTAAGAGAGGTTATATAAGAAATCACAGCTTGACGGGGCCTGCTGCATTATCAGAAACTTCTACGCAACTTCTCCACTAACCTCACCCCTGCTAAATCTACTTTCTACAAAGCAGAACTGGAAACTTGTCCACAACCTACAAAAACTCAACATATTCTCATCTCTATTGAACCTTCCAACTCCCTCTACTCCATCTTCCATAACTGCTGTAGATTTTGCCAACTTCTTCACAGGGAAGGTTGAGCAAATCTGCCAAACATTCTCCACCACCACAACCCTGAACTCTGAAGACTTGCCGAATGCCTTAGAACAATTTTCAAAACCCACATTAGATTAAACTATTCAGATCATATCTACAGGCAACCAAACCACCTGTTCCATACCCTCCACAATATACCAAACAATCTCTACTCCACACAATCTTCTGAGAAGCTACATGCAGCCAGATAAGCAAAACTCTCGGTGGTTTTTAATCTCCTCGACCTCTCTGCAGTATTTTATAACCACAAGACTCTCCTGTCCATCCTGAATAGTTTGAATTCAGGGCTCGGCATGATGACCGGTCTTACCAAGTGACTTGAATGGATCCACATCTGTTTGACGCAGACTCTCCACTGGCGTCCCTCAGGGCTCAGTGCATGGTCCTCTCCTTTTCTCCCTCTACACGAGATCACTTGGTGAGGTCATTTCCTCACATGGGTTGTCCTACCACTGCTATGCTGAAGACACACAACTCATCTTCTCATCCCCCTAACCCCCCCGCAGCAGATCCAAACATGGGGTTTCAACCTCAGAGCCCTTATTATACTTCACACTGCTCCTCACAATCCCAGACAGCCCTCTCCCCAGCCACCTCCACCAGCTCCTCCGGCAGGACCCCAAGGCGTTCCCAGACCAGACCAGACTTCTCCAGCGTGTCCTAGATCGACCCAGGGGCCTCCTGCCAGCAGGACATGCTTGAAACACCTCACCAGGGAGGCGTCCAGGAGGCATCCTGACCAGATGCCTGAACCACCTCAACTGGCTCCTGTGGAGGAGCAGCTCTTGTCTTCTCTCCACCACCTTACGTTGGACAATGTCCAACAGTCCTGAAGGTTTATACCAAACACTTTCTTATCATTCACTCATGTTAATGAGCGTCTCATCAACCGAATGATGATGACAATAGTGAACAAAGCAGCCATGAAGGTAAAAAGAGGAAAAACCAGATTCATCAAACATACTTCACGTTCTCCTCATACTACAAATACCAAATATGTCTCCATCGTAGTCTCCAGAACTGTGTAATGTTCCCTCACCTTCACGATGACACTCTGCGCGTCCCCGGTGTGAGTGTGAGTGTGTGAGGGCCAGTGCTGCCGCAGGGCGCGGCGCGAGTCCCGGACCGTCAGGAGGATGAGTGCGTACGAGGCGGCGATGAGGCCGGACGGCACCACGTAGCAGCAGAAGAGCAGCAGCAGCGTGTAGCACCGCGCCGCCGCCTCGCGGCCCGACCGCGCCCAGTCGATGCAGCAGGCCGTGCCGTACGGCTCCGGCCCGAACGCGCCCAGGTGCAGCAGCGGCAGGGCGGCGAACAGGAGGGCGTACGCCCACACACACGCCACCAGAAGCTGGCCGTGGGCGTGGCTGAACCGGTTACCTGCACACACATACACAGGCAGATACGGACCGTTTATACCGCGATTTCCTGCCGGATCTTATCGGTCTCCAAGTGTCCAGAGGTCCACATCGCGACAGTATCGTTCAGTATCGAAGCAGACATGGATCATGTTATATCATGATGACTTTCTGCCGCCGGTATGAAACTCGCGTTAAAAAAGTAGTCCCGGTAGAGCCTGTGGCGGCCGCTCAGCGGCCTTGTTCTGGCACGGCGGTCCAAGTTTACATTTTTAAACTTTGCCCACTGTCCGCCATGACGTATTTTCGTGCGACCTTTAGAATTGTAAGATGGGACGTCGCAGGGCCACGACGTTTCTGCGCCTGTGTTGTTCATGGAGATTCAACACCTCCGTTTTACATGTCTTTGTCGGGCGGCATTGCAGCAATTGGCGGCCCCAGACGGGAGACTCTGAGGGCGTGACGAAAGAAACAAGAAATTCTGATTGGTCTGTGACAACTTCCTGTGGGTCAAATGTATAAAGCGTGTTCACGTGTGGGAACGGGCACTTTTTCCCGGCTGCTTTTCCATCGAAACCGGACCTTCCGGCTTTCGAGTCTTTTCTCTCCTCCCATTTTTCTCCTGGATCAGGTGATGTCTCTGAAGTTTGGTTCTGGTTGAAGCTGTTCTGTCCTTTTCTATCTTTTCCTCCTGTCTCTCATCTTGGTTTTCTCTGTAACCTTGGTACCTTTTTACATACAACATCCACATGTAACTGCAATAATAATTTACCGGTGTTAATAAATTAGAAAAGGTTCATCTTTTAACCTCTATTGTGCCACGCCTCTTTCAGCCAGGTAACACCAAGTTGGAGTGGTTTGAATACAGTGCTTTTGTGTGTAGAGAGAGAGTTTTTCACTCTGTTCTCCCCGGTTTTTACAGAATCGAAGCGGTAGTGGAGGAAAAGCTGATCTTACCAGTCTCCAAGTGTCCAGAGATCGTTTTAGCATTTAGAAAACCACACACATCCTGCGGTGAACGCAGCGCATTGAGCTCAACTCAACTGATCTTGTCGCTCTCCAAGTGTCCAGAGGTCCGACATTATCATTTTAGCGTTTAGAAAACCGCACACATCTTGTGTGTTGAGCTCAACTCGCTGTTTTTTTAAGAAGCAGCATGAACATCGCGGCGAGAGTAGCGCTGCCGCGCTCGGTCTGAAAGCGGCTTTAGGTCGAAGCAGAAAAACTCTCGTCATTCAGTCCACGCCCACCTGACACCACAGACGTCTGACCAGACGTTTTTCTGGGGTCACCAACTTATACATATTCAGTTGTGTGTGTGTGTGTGTGTGTGTGTGTGAGTGAGTGTGTGTTCTGACCATAAAGGGGATAGCAGACTTTGAGGCAGCAGATGGTGCTGAGTACGGTGAGGGTCGCCAGGCTGCAGATGCCGAACAGAACTCCACAGAATGCATAGAACACACACACCACCCGGCCAAACAACCACCTATATACACACACACACACACACACACACACACACACACACACACACAGCAAAAGAGAGAGAGAGAGCATCCTGCCATGTAGAGAGGAAACTGTACAGATTACAATAATATTAATAATTTTACCTTCTGGTATGATGGGATTCATTCCTATTTATTTGTCAAACTTGCATATCTGAGACTGTTTGTTTTTATCCCCAGAATATGTATTATACACAAAGAACACAAATGAAAACAATATCCCCTAATGATGCATCATGGGACAGATTAATGACCATGGTGATTAATGATCTCATGGAGCCAAATCCTCTCAGATGTGGAATGGACCCGGGGTTGGAGGGGGGATTCACCTGTGGTAGAAGCTGGAGCTGACAGCCAGAGGGTAAAGGGTAAAGGTCATACCGAGGTCACTGCACGCCAGGTTAACGATGAAAAGCTCGGCGGGTTTCAGCAGCTGTTTCTTCTGATAGGAGACGTAGAGCAGTATGCTGTTCCCACACAGAGAACACACACCTTGACAAACACACACACACACACACACACACACTAGAATTAACCAAGACCAGGTACACTCTTCTTCGCCTTATTATTATATAGTTGCTGAATTAATTTTGATGATAATAATAAACATATTCGATGGACCCTCACCGAATATGGAGTAGGTGACCGCAACGGCGATGTCTGCAGCTGGCGAAATACTGGAATCAAACGTGATGTTATCGGCCAGCACACCCATCTACAGCAGAATGGACAGATAGCTGTTTACACACACACACACACACACACACACACACACGCACACACACAGACAACGGTACAACCAAAGAACTTAAGCATGAAAGGCATGTCCTCACTGGAGGTGTGGGTGTGTGTTTTAGCTTCAGTCGTCTGGCTGGTTAAACAACACAGCCGGAGCACCGGAGATTTAACCCAAAGTCGAATAAGACAGAAAATCCAGATAATATCTGATCGCCGAGTTTCCTGCGTTGTCCTGCACTGGCCTGAA
>NC_041725.1:19549917-19584917 GCF_900700375.1 Denticeps clupeoides | reverse complement strand
GAAGAGAAAGAAGACCTGACATTCGGTCCCCACAAACACACCTGTATGTGTGTGTGTGTGTGTGTGTGTGTGTGTGTGTGTGTGTGTGTGTGTGTGTGTGTGTACCTCTTCTGTAGGAACTGATGCTGGTAGGTTTCGGGGTACTGTAGGCAGGTCTTAATGAGGTGAGACAGCTGCTCCAGGGAGGGTCGGGCCAGGGGGGGAGGAGGTTCCGGCTTAAACTTCAACAGGACCATCTCCTGGTTCTCCTGGGTCCAAGCATACACACACACACACACACACACGTCTATTATCCACCGACAGGCTGATTTGTTATGATGTGTGGAGGCAACAGAAGCACACAATTAAATATATCCAATAATCGTACCTGTAATGAACTGAGATAAACGAACTTTAGCTCAACTTTAGGACCCTATATGAGGCACAGTGCCCTCAGATCTGTGGCCTAGCGGTTAAGGAAGCGGCCCCATAATCAGAAGGTTGCTGGTTCTAATCCCGATCCGCCGTGGTGCCACTGAGCAAAGCACCGTCCCCACACACTGCTCACTCAGGGTGATGGTTAAATGCAGAGGACAAATTTCACTGTGTGTATCACACGTGACAATCACTTCACTTTATCGCTTTCTAGGACATTTATGCTGAGTTGAGTCTTCGTGGCCTAAACTACGTGTGTCTGCAGTAGCAGCAGTAACGCTGCGTAACTATTAAAGGAGGAGCAGCGGAAACCCGAGGACTCGTACGTCTGGCACTCACTTCGCACTTCAAAAGCTCCACCCTCAACATTCTGCCGCGAGCGGCGGACCCGCGGCGCACGGTGTCGCTTCATTCACAGCGAATCGGAAGCTCCTCCGCAGTCAGACCACACTTCACATAACTGGAAATCTGAGTAGAAGCCCCGCCCACGTCCCGTTCCCTCGTCCTTCTCGACCAGGCGCAGGTTGGGACGAGCAGGTAAAAACGTCTACGCGGTGAAATCAGACTCTAAATAAAAGCAGCAATGATTTGACGTGAAATCACAGAGGAACTGGGTGGCGAATTAAGCAGCTGTGCAGCTGGTCTCGTCTGAAGCGGCGCCGGCGTGCCGGTGCCAGTCGTGCCCGCGCGTGCGGTGAGTAAAGGTGTCGGCGGCCAGGCCGCGTCTATAAAAAGCTCGGAGGAGCTCCGCGAATTACCCATAAGCACTCAGCTCACGTGCGCTCGGCCGCCCCCCCGCCTCTGTGAATGAGTGCGCACGGACAGCGTTGCCATGCAACCGCGTGCTGCTCACGCGACCAATAAGGCGAAAGCAGCGGCGGGGGACAGCGAGGGGGAGACGTCCGAGTTTCCGGCGTCTATTTTAGGGCTTCAGATGTACGTCTGTTGCTCGTGTAGTTGAGGGAATGGATTTCGAGCGATTTCCTTTAAAAAAGAAACTCCTAAACAGGTGAATGGGTGGCAGTGTGTGTGTGTGTGTGTACCTCTCTCTGTGTGAATGAACAGGCTTCTTTGCCAATTCTCTGCAGTGCCACGTGAAGCTGCCCCTCCAGGATGAGCTGTTTATTGTCCTCCACCATGTACGCCTAAACACACGCAGTATTAAAAAAAACAACACACCTCACATTACACACACACACACACACACACACTCACTCTTCTGGTACCTTCCAGAGGACAATGATGTCCAGCTCTATTTCGCTGCACTTCCTAATGATGCCCAAGCTGCTGTCAGCCCCGCCCACCGGGGCAACTTCCTGTCCCAGAGTTACGCCCAGCTTCGCCTGAACAGGGGCGGGGCCTCGACGGAAGAAGAAATCTGCACAGGGAGTGGACGAGCTCACGATCTGGGTGGGAAAAAGAGGAATAAACTTGTTCGTTTATTCAACTTTACTGGTCCCCGAGGAGCAATTTAAAAGTTTACAAACTAATATTGGTTATAACGTGTGCAACGTTCTTAAACATTTTTTCAAAAGAATTTCCATGACAATTACTTTGACAAATTTTCATGACCATTCGTTCTCTGAAAATTCTAAGCAAATGTTAAAACAAAATAAACAGAAAAAACACAAAGAGTCAAATTTCCATGACATTGTTCACTACGTAAAGCTAGTAAAGATGCTATAGAGTATCGCTAGTTTTAAACGTCGTAGTTTCTCGCCCCGTCTTATGGGAACTATGTACTTCATTACAGATTCATGTGTCAATCAGATTTCAATTACTTTTGCAGAACTTTATTCACTAATTTCCTATTTCAAAACTTTAAGGCCCGGAAAACTCTCTTTTCAAATTCCATAACTTTTTGTTTGTGTGTGTGTGTGTGTGTGTGTGTGTGTGTGTGTGTGTGTGTGTGTGTAGGATATGTACATTAATACCTGCTCATTCCCAAGATTCAGGTCGGCAAAGACCAGCTTCTCATCAGCATCTGAGGATCCGCATGATCAGAGAGACTGGAATTATCAACAACGCTTCTCTCTGTGTGTGTGTGTGTGTGTGTGTGTGTGTGTGTGTCGTACCATCTTGAGATCTGCTCCTGCTCACTCTGAAACACAACTTCCCCCTCTCTCTGTTCGCCAACTTAGAGTCTACCAGGCAAAAAAAAAAAAAAAAAAAAAAAAAAAAAAAAAAAAAGAGGAATCAAATACAAGAGCCAGAAGGAGGCAGGGACTGGACACGGGTCTCACACACACACACACACACACTCTCCAAATCAGAATATTGGTTCATCTGCAATGACTCAGCAAATCTCAAAGTGACCGAGTTTCCATTCAGAAGTTAAATGCAGCGGGCAAAAACTGCACGCGCACACACACACACACACACACACACACCTTCCAGACAGAGAGGACGGCTGTTTCTATAGAAACTGCAGCTAAATGGATGATGCAGAGACGACATCAGAAAGAGAAGGCACGCTCCTACACACACACACACACACACACACACACCTTTGTCTCCGGTGGGGTTAATGCACGTGTGAAGTCTCCAAATGCGACTACTGCTGGACACCTGGACGATGTGGAACTCTCGTACACCTGCCTCGTTCTGGTGAAGAGACACACACATTTGAAAGGCGTACGATATCTCCCGGTCCGCGGTGAGGAACCGAGTTACGGCGTTTGCCTTACGGTGTTGATGTTCTCCACGTCCACGAACAGCAGCATGCTGCCGCTCTGCTCGTCTGGCCTGCTGGTTTGGCGCCGTGTGGGGGACACGTGGACGGTGTTGCTGCAGCAGGCGGTGGCGCGCACGCACAGAGAACGACTCGCACAAATCACCGCCGTGTGCCGTAGAACCCTGTGACTGAGAGACAGAATTTCAGAACCGGTCCTCCTACTCCTATTAAAACGGGAGGTCGAAGGTCAAAGCGGCACGCCGCGTTTACCTGAGTTTGCCGTTTTTCTGTGCATGCTCGTAATAGAACAGGAAGTGGATCTCGTGCACGCCCTCAGAGTCCGGCCCCCTGAGCCACATGGGCAGCTGAAGTGCCTCCCCGGGCCCGAGGACTCCGCCCGGCAACGGCACTTCCATCACGCCGGCCACATCCGCTCTGAACTCCGCCTCCGAAACCCGCGTCACCTTGGCAACGGTGGAGGGCGGGGCGGCCACGGTCTTGTAGGCGGAACAGTGCTCGGAGGAGGAGGGGGAGAGGGGCGTGTGGGCGGAGCCTGACCCGCCGAGGGTGAAGAAATTCGGGTGGGTGGAGACGACGCGTAACCCGGACAACGGCACGGCGCTCACGTTTACAAACTCCCACCCACGCCTTCCGCAGCTCGCTGCACAGCAGCGCCGTAGGGAAGCGCAGGAAGAACACCTGACACACACAAATTTGCACATTCAGACCCGTTTTCTGCATATTTGTCGATATTTTATAAGTCCCAGGTTCAAACCCCACTTAGTATCATCGTGTCCCTGAGCAAGACACTTAACCCTGTCTCCAAGGGGACGGTCCCTGTCCCCACACATGTATAAGTGTGATAAAATGTTGACTAAAACCTACAAATTAGTATGCAATTTTTGCTCATAAAGGGCAAAACCTTTAATTAAGCCAAATCCACAGACCCAAAAGTATACGAAGACTTTGTGGTGAGTTTTTATTTGTCCATAAAAAGACTTTTTGCTGAGGTGGTTAAAGCGCCACCTTCTGGTTTGTCACTCATAAAAATCATTGGTTCCCGACCTGAACTGGCTCCATCTGCTGAGTTCTTAGGATGGACAAGGGGACAACTAGATATGCCGAGGTCAACCAACCTCAAGCAGTGGCATGGGTGGTGTTATGATGGGGTCAAGCCGGTGGTCTGGACCATATTTCACGCTGGTTTTGTCCTCTTTAGTCTGGTTGAGTCGAGCTCCCTGAAGCTCCACATCCTGACGACCTCTCACCCACAGATCAGCAGCCTGGAGCCCTACACACACACACAGAGAAAAGTCCATGTGTGGAAGTGTATGTGTCTCTGCTTGTGTGTGTGTGTGTGTGTGTGTGTGTGTGTGGTACCTTCTGCTGATCCATTAGTCATGTCCGCTGTGCCCAGGTTGTAAACGACCCCGAGGACGCGCAGCTCGCCTGTCTGATGGGGCAACAGCTTCAGCCGAGCCTGAGTGGGGACCAAACCTATAATGAGCTACTCAGGCTCTACTTAGCAACGGTCCCCTGTGGACCACGTTCTGGCGTCCCCACGTTTAACCCCGTTTAATACCACAAGTAGCCCATTCCCCACGGAATAATGTGCAGGGAAGCTGTCTGAGGTGATTTAAAACGGGGTGGGGCGTTGGAATGAATCTCATTATCGATGCATTGCGATACAGACGTGGACGATTATGTGTAACGTAATAATGACGTTTCTTGGTGGTTTTCTGGTTAGAAAGTAGTGCCGGAAGCAGCAGCCCTGTTCTGGGTAGGAGTTCGGCCTCGTCCACACAGTCGTTTGAAATGAGCGGCATAAATGAAATTTAAGTGAAAGTGATTGTCACTTGTGATATACAGCAGCACAGCACACTGTGCACACAGTGAAATGTGTCCTCTGCATTTAACCATCACCCTGAGTGAGCAGTGGGCACCATGACAGGCGCCCGGGGAGCAGTGTGTGGGGACGGTGCTTTGCTCAGTGGCACCTCAGTGGCACCTTGGCGGGTCGGGATTCGAACCGGTAACCTTCTGATTACGGGGCCGCTTCCTTAACCGCTAGGCACCCAACAGCTGCGTTCAACTGGTGTTCGCTTGACAATGTTTAATACTCATTAGGATATCAGCAGAAATTGATGGCAAGAAAACGTTGCATGCAGCGTTTATTTGGACACGCAGCCGACGGAACGACGGTGCTAAACGGCCGTGTGGACACCTGACGGCAGGAGGGACAGAACAGCGCCGGGTTCAGACGTCTGTGTAAACGAGGTCCGTAACTGACGAATTAAAAAACAGCATGCGAAGTTCTGTAGAAAGATAGACGGGATGAATCGATAATCGAGGCACTGATAATCGTAATCGAGTCGCGAGACCAGTGAAAGTTTCCACGTCTCGTAACAGCTACCGTCTACAACGAATCCGAACAAAATGTAACATTTCCAACAGACGCACCACTTTGGTCTCCTCTGGACTCATGAAGAACTGTGGAATGACTTCAGTTGCAATGATGTCATTTTTGGGCACAACCTGGACGGGAGGAACACACACACGACAAAAACTTAATCACACACACACACGCGATGACGACGTGAAAGGTGCCGTGTGCTTTATAGACTACAGGAGTGTGTCCACATACATGAGTGTGGACGTGTGTGTACCTTCGGATCGAGAGCCTCTTTCTCATTGCTGACCGACTCGCCGGCCACCGGGCTCTGTGATTGGCTGAAATCCTTGGCTGTGAATTTCCACAGCAGGGACATGTGGGTGAGAAGCAGCGGCACCTTCAGGGGGTTGCGGAGCGACAGCTCCACGGTGATTGGCTCTGGGAGACACGCGGCGAGCGAGAGAGAGAGAGAGAGAGGAGTTCTGTACCGCAGCCTCGGGCGGGGGCGCCAAAGTTACGAAAAGAGGCGATCGTTACCCTCGACGACGGCGAGCGGGAATCGCAGGTTGTCAGTCGTGTGACTCAAGCAGGCCTGGGTGGGCTGGAACGAGGTTGGGACCACGCCCCTGTTCACCAAGGCCACCACCTGCTCCTCCAGCCGGACCCAGAGGCGAGAGAGGTCGGCGTCACACTCTTGGTCCAGGGTCACGTGGGTTGCGGCCTGTTTTTCACCTACTCACACACACACACAGACACCCTTATTTTATTTAGATTTAACGAAAGCCTAAATCCAGACCATGTAGGGGTCAGTAGGGGGCGCCCACCTTCTGCTGGTCTCCGTTCGTGGCCGAAGAACACGCGCATCCGGGCGCTATTGAGGTAGGGCAGGGGCAGCTGGGGCAACACGCTCTCGGACCCAGACTCCCCTGAGGACTGACCCACAGAGAGAACGGTCGCGGGGTGAGTCCGTGCCCGTAGACGCGGTGTGCGTCTAGTGGACACCGAGCCGCTTCCTACTGAAGGCGGGCAATACGGCCAAAAAAATGTCACGTAACAGTTACAAAGGAAAGGGAGGGGACTACAAAGCCCTGAATGGATATATATATGGCTTATAACGTTGTGATATTGTATCAATACAGGGACGTAAAATATCAAAATGTTTGTATATAAATTTAGTCCAAAATTAAAGTTCTGAGTTCCGAATACTCTTTAAAAGACAATATTCCACAATATTGTATCATGCGGTCTTTGTCAATACACACAACCAGTCCAAAGTGTCCAAATCGTTCACAATCTCATATGATATTTACATCTACATTTACAGCATTTATCCAGAGCGCCTTACAACCAGTAGTTACAGGGACAGTCCCCCCTGGAGACACTCAGGGTTAAGTGTCCTGCTCAGGGACACGATGGTAGTAAGTGGTGTGTTAGCCCCTCCGCGCCGTACTTCTTTGGTAGTCGTGTAGCAGGGCGTGCGTGTACCTTGTAGACGTAGAGGTACTCCCTGAGGAAGGCGGCTTGCTGGACGGGACTCTGCTGGCTGTCGTTGACGAGGATGTGGCGGAAGGCGGCGGCGGCGCTGCCGGGCTGGCGCAGGGTGAAGGACTGGCGGCCGATGGTGAAGTTGATGTGGTCCTCCGCCAGGGACCAGCCCTTCCCGCGGTACACCTGCAGTGCCTGGCAGTAGCAGCGCAGCGCGTGCTGCCTCTGCGCACACACGCGCGGTCAGGAGCGGCTTCGCGGGGACACAAGGACGAGGACAAGGACAAGTTCACGCACTTACCTGTCCGGCTTTGCTGTACCGGTGTCCCGACAGGATCATGTGGAACGCGAACTTCCTCACCATCGGGTTCCGCATGTTGATGAAGCAGTGGGCGGCCTGCTCCAGCAGGAGGGCGCTACGCAAGTCCGAGTCCTGAGTCCACACACACACACACACACACACACACACACGGAGGGGGCGTGGTTAACGGTAAATCAGCAGTGACGTAATTACCGACGCCGCGGGGCTCCAAGGACCTAAAACCGCAGTTCGGACCGGATCCAGACCGGTACGGAATATTCGTTCCAATCGACAAGGCGGCCAACACCGCTAACCGCGCAGCGACGCGGCGGCCGCGAAGGCCGGCGCCAGCTCACCTCGCTGGTCATCTTGATCAGCAGCGTCGCCGCCTCCGAGTACTTGGCCTGGCTCTTCAGGACCTCGGAGCTGAGCAGAGCGCAGCGTTCGGCCAGCAGCATGTTCCTGGTGGGAAAACGGCAATTTCTGCTGGTTTCTGTTGCGTATTCCGGAGATAGAGGCTCGTTCTTCATTTCATGGTTATTTTATGTATAAAAATAACCATGAAATGAAGAACGAGCCTCTACCTTTTTTTTTTTTCCTTTGTTAAAATAAATAACCGCTCTTCTCTTCTGCGTCGGGGCTCCGCGTTCGTACCTGCAGACGTCCCTGTACGTCTGTATCGCCGTGTCCATGTAGTGTGCCGGATACGGCCTGGGAGCGGCAGTCTGCAGAAAGGCCGAAACCGCGGCCATTTCCTGCCGAGAGAGCGAGAGGGTGTCGGAGCGATAGAGAGAGGAGGTCAGAGGTCAGGTTCCGGGCGAGTCTCACCAGCGACCCCGCGGCGTACATCATGGCCTGGTCACTGAGGAAGTCCTTCTTGGCCGTGTGGTAGCAGCTGTACGCCAACTCGTAGTGCTGCACCAGGAAGCACAGGTCGGCCATCTTGCGGATCTGCAGCTCGGGCGCCTCAGGAGGGTAGCTGCAACGTCACAAGGTTAAAGGTCAGGACTCATGTGATAGTCATGTGACCAGTTACACCGTGGTCACACTGTAACTGTGTGCGTGTGTTGGGCTCACAGAAGTCCAGCAGTGTTTTTCAGTTCGTTGATGCTTTTCTCCGGAACTTTCCCTCCACCAAACCACTTCTTGGTGGCAGAGAAGAGCGACCTGCTCAGACCCTTCCTGGAGAGCAGCTGGGGGAACACAGAGGAGACATTTACATTTACAGCGTTTACCAGACGCCCTTATCCAGAGCGACTTACAATCAGTAGTTACAGGGACAGTCCCCCCCTGGAGACACTCAGGGTTAAGTGTCCTGCTCAGGGACACGATGGTAGTAAGTGGGGTTCGAACCTGGGTCTTCTGGTTCGTAGGCGAATGTGTTACCCGCTTGGCTACTACCACACAGGAGACGTCCATGAAAAGGGAATCCACCCCATATGCTGTGTGTGTGAGCGAGTGTGTATGTGTATGTGTGTGAGAGAGTGTGTATGTGTATGTGTGTGTGTGTGTGTGAGCGAGTGTGTATGTGTGTGAGAGTGTGTATGTGTATGTGTGTGTGTGTGTGAGAGAGTGTGTGTGAGCGAGTGTGTATGTGTGTGTGAGCGAGTGTGTATGTATGTGTGTGTGAGCGAGTGTGTATGTGTATGTGTGTGTGAGCGAGTGTGTATGTGTATGTGTGTGTGAGCGAGTGTGTATGTGTATGTGTGTGTGAGCGAGTGTGTATGTGTATGTGTGTGTGAGCGAGTGTGTATGTGTATGTGTGTGTGTGCGAGTGTGTATGTGTATGTGTGAGAGTGTGTATGTGTATGTGTGTGTGTGTGAGCGAGTGTGTGTGTGAGCGAGTGTGTGTGTGAGCGAGTGTGTGTGTGTGTGAGCGAGTGTGTATGTGTGTGTGAGAGAGTGTGTATGTATGTGTGTGTGAGCGAGTGTGTATGTGTATGTGTGTGTGAGCGAGTGTGTATGTGTATGTGTGTGTGAGCGAGTGTGTATGTGTATGTGTGTGTGAGAGAGTGTGTATGTGTATGTGTGTATGTGTGTGAGAGAGTGTGTATGTGTATGTGTGTGTGTGTGTGTGAGAGAGTGTGTATGTGTATGTGTATGTGTGTGTGAGAGAGTGTGTGTTTGTACCTGGTCATTCAGCTGCCGTATGTTCTTCTCGATGTGCGGCAGAAGCCCTCTGAAGGTGAACTCCTGAACAAACTGCCGTATCCGGTCGTGGTCGTTCAGCGTGAGCCACGCCCCATGCAGGGTGTTGAGCGTGCTGGCGCCACCCTTCTGCAGCCGCTCCACCTCGGCGTTGCCCGCAGGCTCGCCGGCGTCGCCGGGGAAGGTGGGTTCGGCCGCCTGGTCCAGCTGCAGCGGGTGGTCGGCCAGGTTGTTGGAGACCGTATCTGCTGACGCAGCGACAACAAGCTCATTATGGATGCGTCGCGGCGCAGAAGTGGACGATTCGGCATGGATACGGTGCAGAACATAATCGATTACATCATGATGACGATGCCTGGTGATTTTCTGGTGCCAGTAAAAAAAAAAAAATAATAATTCTGGTTAAAAAGTAGTGCCGGAAGTGACTGTGCGGCCTGATCTACAGGGCACAGCGCCGCTCCGGGTTTTGAAGTTTGATGCTGCCCAGCACGCCACTCTGCGGCCTTGTGCACGTACCATGGTCAAAGTTGAACACACACAGACACACACACACACACACACACAAACGTGGGAATGGAGGAAGAGTGTCCGGAGATCTACATCAGAAAGTGCTCTGCATTTAACAGTCGCCCTGAGTGAGAAGTGGGCGGCCATGACAGGCGCCCGGGGGGCAGTGTTTGGGGACGGCGCTTTGCTCGGTGGCACCTCAGTGAACCTTCTGATCACGGGGCTGCCTAGGCCACCACTGCCCCAGTTTGAAATCAGCTTTAGGTTTGCTGCAATGACGCTACGGATGTCTGAACCAGACGTCCGGTGTTTGTGGCATCAGGTGTTTGTGGACATTATAGCAAATCAAAGCGTCCACACGGCTGGACGAGACCTGAACTCGTGTTTGAAAACGTCATGTGAAGTCATGTAGAAAATGTATAGGATGCATTGCACTGCATCGGCGATCGAGGCACCGATAATCGTAATCAAATCAAGTTGTGAGACCGGTGAAGGTTCACGCCTCCACACCACACACCCTAGTTCCTCATTTGGGACAATTTAAACCTCCTCCTGTCAATACGTGACACGCCCAGGTGTAGCACAGCGGCCATGTCCTTATCAGCACTTTAATTCAGGCGTTCTGATGGGTGAACCACTGAACGTGACATTGACGAAGGAATAAGGCGTATGAAGTTCACCTTTGGTAGAGTCGGTGGCATCCATGTCAGAGTTGATGTCATTCCCCATACTGTTCAGATCAGCAGACACGCCTCCGTCGTACACGTCCTGCACACACACACACACTTCATCACAGACTGTTACCGTGGCTGGGAGTTGAGGGCATCTGGGTGAACGTACCTGGGTGAACGTGCTGCTCCTGTTCAGGTACTGGCTCCACGGGTCTGGGATCTGCTCGTCGGCCGCCGCCCCGCCCTGTCTGGAGTTGATCTTCAGCAGGTAACACGCCTGGGAGCCGTAGCGCTGCTTCATGTCCTCGTACACGCTCTCCGCCCTGATCAGCACCAAACATGGACTTCAGCTCAGTGTTCAGTCAGAGTTTCACACACACACACACACACACACCTCTGCTGGTCTCCCTGGCTGAGGTCGTGCAGCAGGACGTAGTATTTGAGCGTGTTTGGGATGAACCAGCGGGGGTGTGCGTATTCGCCGCTGTGCTGGATCTTGTGCTGCTCCTGCGACAGCTTCAGGAACTCCTCCATGGGGACGGCCTCGCTGGACGACACCACCAGCATGCCTGTGCAGGATCGGTCAAGGAGGGGGACACGCGAGCGCCTGCGCGGCGCGGGCCGCCGGGTTTCGGGGGAAAAAGGATACAGGCCAGGTAGTGGTTGAGGAACTCGTGTTCAGACGCGGGCATGGACTGGAGGAAGTTCTCCCTGTACGCCTCAAACCAGGGGGTGGTAGCTGCGGGGAGAAGGAAGAAGTAGCGTCAGCCGGCGCTCCAGGTCAACTGGGGACGGGAGAAGGCCGGACGAGGAAAGAAGAAGCTCTGCAGGGTGTGTGCATGTGTGAATTTAAGCATAATAGGAAGGGGAGGCAGGGATGAACCAGAGTAGCCAGACCCCACCCACACACACACCTGCACACCAAGGACCTAGCCCCAAGTGACCTTTGACCCCACGGTCACCACATGATTGGTGCAGACAGGTAGGTACAGTTCGTATAGCATCAGAGGTGTTGGGACCAAGAAAACCCCTTGTGCTGTGCAGTTAAACGCCAGGGTCCACCTCATCACAAAATGGGGCCAGGCTAGGGTCAAAGGTCAAATGAGGGCAGGGCCCAGAAAGTTTACGCTACAGATTAGCAGGAGCAGGAAGTGACCTACAGACAAACAGGAAGTAAAGTGAAATGATGACAAAATCCTCAGAATCACACACAATGTTGTACAGGCTGACGGGGCGGAGTCTTTTCCCTACACACACACACACACACACACACACACACACACAGTTGAAGCACTAAACCCCACTACTTGAGAAGGAGCTGCAAGGAAAGGAGAGTCCCGACTAATCAGCTATAAAGAAAAAGGGACATACGAGGACACCACCAGTCAGCGCACACCCACTCACACACTCTTGCACACCTGCCGGTGGTGGTGTGTACCTGTAAAGTGGTTGGAGGTGCTGAGCTCAGTGAGTGTGTTTCTCCAGCTGGAGTACCAGGGCACACTCGCTTTTAACGAGCGATCTGGGGAGAAAGAGCCAGGAGCGGGATTAACACACACACACACACACACACACACACACACACACACACACACACACACACACACACACACACACAGTCTGACTCTCTCAACCACATCCACATCAACCTCTCACATCCATTACTTGAGGAAACTGCAGGACTGTGTTTTTAAGTCAGAAACGCCCACTGGACAAAGAACCAATCAGCAGCCAGACGGGAGATTCCAACGTCACAGGTTCTAATTACAAGATTCACATTTTCTCACATTGCAGAGTTATTACGGAGAAACGCTGTGCAGATCAAGGTGTCTGCAGAAGGTCGGGTTGTAATATCATGCTATGTGCCAAGTTATATTTTCTAACCAAGTTTGCTTTTTGGTTAAATAATACCAGCAGACGAGACGAATGGCAATTATTTAATTTGAACAACATGCTACTCTCTCACCCTTAATCTGTCACGCTGTTCAAATTATTTATTCGTTACTAAACATTAGCCCCATGAATGCGCCATCTGTCATAATTTACATCGACATTTTCCACGAGGACAGAAGAAATAAGCAGCTGTTTACCCTGGAAAGTTAAACTCCTAACAAGAATTCAGGACAATAATGGCACACACACACACACACACACACACACACACACTTCTGGAAATCTGAGTGTCTCTGGGGACAAGTACGACACACACGGTGGTGAAGGAGGTGTGTGAACGGAGCTCTTACCCGAACATCCATAACAGACACCAACAGGAAGAGACAAGAAACAGAAAAAATGAGACCAGTAAACACACCAATGGTCTCCTGCCCCCTGCAGGCTGACAGAGGAACCACAGTCTCTCTCAATCTTCCAAAAGATACGACAATCCCGGAGTATTTTAGGAACAGTAAAACCGCCCACATCTTAACAAGTATCAGTCCATGTGTGACAGATCTCAAGTGAAAAAGAGGTTCTTGAGGGCAAAACGGTGCAGAATATTAGAGTAGAAGAGTCCACAGGACATTAGTAGGCTGGATTTTTCCACTTTATCTAGAATGAAAGTGGAGCTGCTAGAGAGGTTGTCTCACCGCTGATGTTGAGGTCGTACTCTCCGGCCGTGATGACGTTGGCGCTGCCCGTGTCGGGGGGCTGGCTCTGGGCCACCACGTGTGCCAGGTTGGCGCGGAGCGCCGCAGGGTGGGGTGGGCGCAAGTTGACGCCGGTCACGCTGATGCGCAGGTTCTTCACCAGCACCAGCTGATTGTTGGGGTCCCGGAGGTGTCCTGCAGCAATAAGCGAGGTGAATAGACGACATTTCATATTTAATATAAATATGTAAAAAGTTCCTGTGCTTGTCCACACCCTGTCATACCAAACATAGCATCGGTACAGAGTTTGAAGTTTCAGTATCGTGACCAGCCAAGTCCACACGAGTTGAATTCTATGGACTATGTGGTCACCGCTTGTTTCGCCTGAGCGAGACCGAGGCCCGGGTCCATAACCGAATTGAGCCACTAAACCAATTAACCAATTAAGGCCAACGACCGAGTCAGGGTGCAAATACTGAAAATACAGACTGTTCATTTACAACGAAATCACATAAAACGACGGACTCTCATCGTCGGCAATTACTGTACGAAATCAGTAGAAACAGTGCAGATAATGCATTTTTTACATTTTAATGACAGCATTCAGTCTTATTGGGCCGGATTCTATCAGCATGGTACATCTTGACTCTAGTCCATAGATTGGGGTTTTCTATTGGATTTAGGTATGGAAAACTTTGTTTTCTTCTGGTGAAGCCGATATTGGTGTATCACTGACGTGTCACTGAAGGTGAAACTCCTCCATCATCATCTTCAGCTTTCGTGCGCCTGAAGGTTGGCCCAAAAGTGAGTCAACAGAGCATTTGTTTAAGGGTGCGCGCACAACGAGCTTATTCCGAGTCTTTTTTCCGTCCCCTAACAGACGTCTTTGTTTTTCAATCGAAATGTTCAGGGTTTATGTGATATTAGAGGAACTTCTTTTAGAAACCACATGAGCCTGGCATTTTAACAGTGGGTGTGGTCCACAGAGCAGTGACAAGAAGATCTGGGTGGTGGTGGCCTAGCAGGTATGGAGGTGGACTTCCACGCATGGCCACAGCTGATGAACGGGATGAGGGTGGAGCTGAGAAAGCTGAGGGGACGGAGTCACGCCTGACAGTAGGCAGGTGATCAATAATTGATGCCACCGTGGAATAAAAGACCTGAGAGGACATTAATTAATGACACGGTGGCTGCGAGTAGTGATGAACACGGCAGTTCCTTTAGATGCACTGAATCGTTAGAGTCGTTTCATTAAAAAGATTCGTTCAAGCGATTTGTTCACCGAATCATTAAGCGAATGGCAGGAGTGAACCCGACTTCCTGGACTGAGTGTTGTGGCTGTGTTCCTTTGTAAAAACTAAACTCATTTTTAAAACCATGATGTTTTAAGTGTCCTGTCCTATGGTCTGCTACTTTACTGGTCCAGGATTGTATAATTCACGCCAAACACAACTACTACTCTGGTACTACTATGTCACCTCCGGATTCTATACCATCTATCTGTACTCATCTTTAATTAAACCGTGATTTATTGGTACTAAGTAAACATTATCTAAAAACTGACAGTGTTGATATTGATAACTGTTCTGTCCATTCTGTCCAACCATTACTACAACACCGCCTGTCCATCATATAACTCCCGTTTTGCAGCAGTTATGTCTCATACCCTCCGATCATCATGGGGGCAGTGGTGGTCTAGCGGTTAAGGAAGCTGTGGGCTGTGCTGCTGTGTATCACATGTGACGATCACTTTTTTTTCTTCTGTCCATCTGAGTGTCCTATTGGCCGTCTTACCTCTATGGGGAGCACAGCTTTTAGCCGACCTGCACCCAGGCTCTGTAATTCACCATCACCCAAGATCAGAAATATGAATTCACTTTCGCACCTTCAAATCCTCACTCAAAACCGGATTCTGAATGTTCTGCATTCTGAATGTTCACTGATTCGGCTCATTTAATCACTACCGTGCAATCTGTTACTGCTACACTGGTCATTGCACAACCTGTGCACTTTAAAGTGAAGTGATTGTCACATGTGATACACAGCAGCACAGCACACGGTGCACACAGTGAAATTTGTCCTCTGCATTTAACCATCACCCTGAGTGAGCAGTGGGCAGCCATGACAGGCGCCCGGGTGCCATGACAGGCGCTCGTGATTCGAACCGGCAACCTTCTGATTACGGGGTCGCTTCCTTAACCGCTAGGCCACCACTGCCCCTCTATGGGGGAGCATCCATGCACAGATGCATTTCACTGCGTGCTGTACTGCTATAACAACGCATGTGACTAGTTTAAAACCTGAATCTTGAACCCATCTTACTCCTGCTAGAGCTGGCGAGTCTCGCTCTCCTCTCATTATTGCCAGTCTAACGACTGAGGTTTGTTTATCTGTCAGAGCAATATGATTCGTAGTGATTCGTTCACTCAGGTGTCGGCGACGCGGCACAGTCCAACCCCAGGGCTTGTAGATGCTCTACCGGCATGATATTCTGACGAGGTACGCTGATCTGTCGGAACACCGACTGACAGCTCAACCGAGCTGAGAGACGAATCAATCACTTAAGAAAGTGATTCGGCTCAGTAGGCTCCTTTAAAAGATTCGTTCGCGAACGACACAGCACTCGCTGCGAGGGCGACCTGGGTGTGGCCCGGAGGTGACACGGTCACTGCTGCCCTCCAGGTGGTCGGTGACAGAGGACAGAAAGAACTTCCGGTCACTCTGTTTACGCCGCCCCGGCGGGGAGCGGCCTGTGGCCCCGCGGCCGGCCGCTCCGCCCTTGAGTCGGCCGTCAGGGGCCTCGGCGGCCCGCCAGGGGCCGCGGCGGGGATGTCAGCGGGTGAGACGGGCGTACCTTCGGACGTGAGTCGGCAGAAGGGCCGCAGCAGCTCCGGGAAGCTCAGGCTGTTTTTGCGGGTCACTTTCTCCGCGTCGTCGCTGCACAGGACGGCGACCATCGGGACGAACGCGTCCTGGATGAACTCCTGCACCGACTGCGTGCGCTGCGCCATGGCGCCGGGGCTCCGCGGCTCTTCGGGCGGCGGGGAGGAGGGTCGCTCCGCGTATCTGACGCGCCGGGGGGACCGCAGCGGACTTCAAGACTGACAGCCAGCGGCGGCCATGTTCGGTCCTGCTACCTGCTGATCGGCTGCTTTCCCGGCGTGCACCGCGCCGGTCATGTGATCTCCGGCGGCGAGGCTCGGTGTTGCCAGATCCGCCGTTTCCGGACGACCGTGAAAAAAATGTAAATAAGTGTAAAAAATCGAGATGAAATGCACACGAGGTTCACACACAACAGCGCAATATGAATTTGTACAGTAGAGCTAGGGTTTTTTAAATTGTTTGTGCTAATGCGGGGTTGAAATGTACACTAGTGTTGTATTATAATATCAAAGTATAATTCAGTTTAAAACCGCCTGGCGGCAGCAGACGCGAGGCAGCAGTGACGTCATTTGGTCGACGTCTCTCGCTCGATTTCGACTTTACCCGTTTAATCATCTTATTACTTCGTTGGTTATTTTATTTCACCAGTGTATGATGGATAAAAATACATGATAGTAACACACTCGCCTATAAACCACAACCACTCTCATCGGGTCCCTGAGCAGGACACTGAACCCTGAGTGTCCCCATGAGGACTGTCCCTGTTACTTTCAAATACATACAGTACAGGCCACACCTTCTGATTCAACGTGTTTTCTTTATTTTCATGACCATTTACTTTGGTAGATTCTCACTGAAGGCATCAAAACTATGAATGAACTATAACTATGGAGTTATGTACTTTACAAAAAAAGGTGAAATAAGTGAAAACATGTTTTATATTCTAGTTTTGTTGCTCTGATGACTGCTTTACACACTCTTGGCATTCTCTCGATGAGCCACTTTTTGTTAAGTACAGAACTCCACATGTGTTCATTCATAGTTTTGATGCCTTCAGTGAGAATCTACCAACGTAAATGGTCATGAAGATAAAGAAAACACGTTGAATGAGAAGGTGTCCAGTATTTTGGCCTGTACTCTACACGACTGACAGGGAGTGCAGAATAACAAATTATACATTTAAATAGAGAGAAGGAATACATGACATAATATTTTACAACATGACAGGGCACGTTGCATGTGTGAGGTTCCAGTCACATAACTGCGAAGTAATATGCTGTGGTAATATGCCATTTATATTTGTAGATTCAGATTCACTTTTACCTGTCATATGTATGTTAACGCAGGGTCAACATTACAATGAATGTGTACAGCGAGAAAACAAGTTACGCAGCCAAAATTTCCTTCTTTCCCTTTATTTATTGTCTGTCTGTCTGTGTGTGTGTGTGTGATAAATATCAGGCTACTCTGACCAGATTTTTGTAATATTTTATGTAATAAAGAAGACTAAAAAGTGTTAATATGAAGTAATAGGTATCCTTGCACGAACTGCACCAGTAAGGTTTAAAAATTCCCCAGAGTTTGTAGAAGTCCACTGTTTATTGCGCTTGAACCAGAGAATCAGAATCAGGACCCTTTTCACGTAATAAATAGGCAAAGTTGCATTTCGTCGCCCTGTGCTTGTACATGTGTAATGTCAATAAAGTCGAATCTAATCTAATCTAATCTAAAAATCTTAATAAAAAGTTGCAATAAGAGCAATGGAAGCCGAGCAATTTTTTTTCTTTCCTGAAAGTCATGCTTGAGGGTGGCACCATTCAGACCCACCCACAGGGAATTTCAGGAGAAGACAGGCAGGGTGTCAGCGGGGACTTCCTTTAGTGAGACGCTTTCATTTTCACATTCTCACCTATTAAAGGCTTAAGCGCAATAAAGCAGCCGCGCGATGGACCAGGACCAGGACCAGGACTGTCCGGTGTGCAGGGCTCCACTGCGAGAGCCGTCACGTACCAGGGCCTGCAGCCATGTGTGAGTGACACTGCGTCCGTCCTCCGGACCTTTAACTCATCGCTGACTGCGTTGCAGTTTCAGATTTAACGATTCAGGAGGAATTCGTAAGAATAAATTGAATTGTGATCGATTTTAACGCTCTTACACTTTCACCGTTTTGTGTAGTCCACGCTTTCACTGTGTTCAGACGGTGTGTGTGTGTATTTATGATCATCTCAGCTGAACACTAAAGTGAAAATGAAACCTTCAAAAAGTTCAGGCCACAGCTGCTGTGTGTGTGTGTTGTGTTTGCTCATGACCGCTTGTTGTTTCTCGGCCAGATTTGACCTTCACCTGGTGGAGAGTTTACTGTTCAGACATCACATGACTCACCTGCTGAGTTCCAGTAACGCTGTGCACTTCCTGTTTAAAAAGAAAAGTAACCGGCTTACGTGCACGTCCGTGTCACTAGGTTCTGTGCCAGCTGTCTGCGTCAGGCGCTGCAGGAGAGGATGCACTGTCCCATCTGCAGGACACCAGTGGACACCCGAGACATAATACCCGTGCCCAGAGTGTCCCGTGTACGCCAAGCGAGGGAAGCGGTGAGAGTCGGAGTAAATGCAAATAAACACACACATATTTGCACACCGAACGACAACTTACACTCAAGTTCTGGTCCTGTCCGTTTCAGGCCAGCAGGGCGTTTCGGATTCTGCCCTCCTCTGACCTGACAGCCACAATCCAGCCCGTCTCCGCCGGCATTCAAAGGTTAGAAGCCCTTTCAGAGTCAATACAAAGCCAAATAAGTGAATCTGAATCAGTGAGTCTAATAGGTCTAATTGATTCAGCAGTCATGAATGATTTCAGAACTGAAAACTGAGTCAAATTATTAAAAAATGATCCAATCTAGTCTGTAGAGACTAATATCTGATCTAAATAGTTTAGTTTCTCTCTGCATGTCTGTAATTTAGACGGATCAACCAGCTGAGGACCTCAAACTCAACAGATCAGACCAATCCTGGCCCGGCATCTTCTGTGGCTCCTCCTATCTTCAGACCTTACCAAGCACCTCCTCAGTCGACCACACCCATCCCAGCCGTGTTCTTCAGCCCTCAATCATCAGCGCCCCCCCTCCATCCGAGCCTGGCTTCTGTGCTCCTGGCAGACGTTGACTCCAGCGAGGATGAAGATGAAGAGGACGAGTGAGTATATAACCCATGTGTGCGCTGAAGTGAGGTTGGCCACGTGGTGATGGACTGGTGGTGATGTTTCTGCCACAGCATGCAGGAGCTGATGGACGAGCGGGCACTTCTGGACCACAATGGACCCAGGCGCCTCAACGAGTGAGTAAAGTTAACAGCCACCGTCACCGCCATTGGCAACAATGTCACAGGTTACATTGTGTCAATAATTCACGTCCACACAAAGCGGATAAAAAAACGTCTACAGTGAGACAGTCCCCCCTGGACTGTCCCCCACTTAGGGTTAAGTGTCCTGCTCAGGGACACAATGGAAGTAAGTGGGATTTGAACCTGGGTCTTCTGGTTCATAGGCGAGTGTGTTACCTTCTAGGCTACTACCACCCATGAAATGATTTATCGAGGCTTCGTTTGTTTAACAGGGTTTTTTTGAACACTTGTCTTATGCACTGTGTAAAGTGTTAAACTGTCTGTCTAGCTTCAATGTACATTTTTTGACAGGATGATGGTGTTCACTTGTCCCTACTGTAATGAGGGCGGTTTGGATGAACTGGATATGCTGGATCATTGTAACAACAACCATCACCATGACAACAGAAGTGTGGTGAGTGACGTGTGCATACACACACACACACACACACACACACACACACACACGCATATGGTGGTTGTTCTGTTGATCTGGACTCTCCATTTTGGTCTAGGTCTGTCCAATCTGTGTGTCTCTGCCCCATGGAGACCCGAACTACCACAGCCGCAACTTCATCGGCCACCTGAACCTCCGACACAACTACTACCACCAAGACATTACAGTGAGTCCCCCCCCCCTCTCTATCTCTTTCTCTATCTCTCTGTCACACACACATACACACACACCAACGAAAGCAAGCTCAGAACCAGCTCTAGACATTTAACCTTTAACCTTTTGTGATTGACAGGACATCAACCAGAGTGATGCCATGAATGAACAGGCTGCTTTGCTGGATTCATATAAAACGCTCAGTCAGAAACCAGCCTGAGATCACACACACACACACACACACACACACATACACAAACCCTCCCCCCCACACACACACCACATACACAGACACAAACCACACACACACACACACATACACACACACACACACACACACACACACACATTCACACACACACACACACACACACATACACAAACCCCCCCCCCCACACACACACCACATACACAGACACAAACCACACACACACACACACACCACATACACAGACACAAACCACACACACACACACACACCACATACACATATGCAAACACACAGACACACACATACACATACATGCACACACACACACACACACATACACACACATTCATGCAGGCACAAACACACTCTCCCGCCGACACACACACACACCTTCTCATAATATTCATGATAATTCAGAGTTCATAAAACCAGTACAGCTCTCACGTTTTCTTTGAATAAAGACTTCAACCTGCCCTCAGCCTCATGAGTGTTTTTACTGCATGTGTGTGTTTGTGTGTGTGTGTGTGTGTTATATACTGATTACCGTTAACAGAAATAAGAGCGTTCATTATTAACACCCCCTGTCTTATCACAAAACTCCGTACTTTACACACATATAAAAACGAACACACGGGCTGTCGAGCTCAGAGTAGAGGCTGAAGCACACACACACACACACACACACACACAGTCACCATGCGACCGTTCATCGTGGTCGTCCTCATCTCACACCTGTGCTGCGAGGTAAGTCTGGCTGTACAGCCTGCAACTCTCCGCAGAAAATATCAATACACACTGCAGATTCCGGGGTTTTTCCCGTTCTGTATTTAAGTGCTTTTATTTCCTGATCTAGATGGCAGCATTTCCAGGTAAGTGAGGGCAGATCTTCTGTGTGATATTGGGAGGTTTGAAGGAACAAAATAGCAATTTCATTCTGATCTTACCTCTTAACTGTTCCTGCCCCCCCGGGCCAGAACTTCCGGATGTTTCTGTGTCTGCTGTGTGCCTGGCCACCGCCTGTGTGCTGGAAGAAATGCATCCTGAATGTCCCTGTTTCCCTGCGCTGCTGTGACATCTAATCCTAAAATGACAGAAAATCTGTGGATCAATCGGCATGTTCCTGATTATGCATTCCGATCACATTTGGGCCGTGGGTCAGGAGACGTCAGAAATGTTATATAATATTCACCACACACGCCCTGACCCTGACCTCTGCCCTGCAGGCGAGGTTGATGTGGACGCCGGGAGGGACCTTGACATCTTCGAGATAAACGCCGGTGGGTTTCGTCTGCAGCGGCTGTCTCCCTCCTCCGGGACTGGCTGAGTAAAAATGTTTCTGCCCCCCCAGAGGCGGGACTGGATTTGGTGGAGGGGGACATCATGCAGGACGAGGTGAGTCTCCGTCATGCGTGGTGCGTGCATGTCATGAAATGAACGCACGTTGGTGTCTCACAGACTGAAGATAGAAACTCCATCGTCGGAGAGCAGTTTCGCTGGCCACACACCATACCCTACACCCTGGAGGACAGTCTCGGTGAGTTCACAGATGTCCACGTCCGGAACGTTCCATCTCCAGCTTCTCAATACGACAACGACACTTTATGTATGTGAATTAATTGGCATGCACCGATTCAGAAATTCCGCTCCAGTACTGATTTTACCAGTATTATTAAAGTAATGATGTGGCAGATACCACTTTTTGGTTTATTCGTTGTCCATTTAATTGATTATTCTTTCACTGTTTCTTTGCATACAGTATGAACGAATTCAATCCCACAAATGACTATTTTAGCATTTAATTAAACATTTACTAAACTAAACAATAACTCATTAAATATGATTGGCTAATATTGATCAAAGTAGTTAATATCGGTTAATTTATCAGTGTATCCCTAGAATTCATGCAAATAAACAGAGTGTGTGTGTGTGTGTGTGTGTGTACACAGAGATAAATGCTAAAGGAGTTGTCCTGAAGGCCTTCGAACAGTACAGACTGAAAACCTGCATCGACTTCAAGCCCTGGAGCGGGGAGGACAACTACATCTCCGTCTTTAAAGGATCAGGGTGGGGTCCTTAATCCATCTCGCACATCATTCATGAAAGGAGATCGGCCACATTAGTGACGCTCACGGAAAGAAGACCTTCTCCACTCTCTGGCCAAAAATGGAACAATAAATCTGCCGAGGGTCAAGCGTCCAGGCTGATTGGCTTTCTAAGTTAAAGATGGACATGTAATGAATCAACTCTCCTCTCTCCAGATGTTTCTCCTCCGTGGGGAACCGCCACGTCGGCCAACAGACGCTGTCCATCGGCAGTAACTGTGACCGCCTGGCGACGGTGGAGCACGAGTTCCTGCACGCCCTCGGCTTCTGGCACGAGCAGTCGCGCTCCGACCGAGACGACTACGTCGGCATCGTGTGGGACCAAATCCAGACCGGTAACCAATCCACCCACCAGTCGGTGGCGCTCTCGGCGTAGCTCACGTTCGCTTATCTACACCGAGTTTACAGCAGGAGAGCAGAGTCCAAACCAGCAGAATCAGATCAACTGGACCGACCTTTAGAACCCTGGAAGCTCAACACAGATAAGGTGTCTGGGCCAAACTTTTCCAGTTCATCTAACCACCTTCAGAACAGAAGTTGATAAATATCACCGCGATGGATCCACCTTCTTCTGTGTCCAGTTACCTGAAGCACCGTTTCCATTTCCGTCATTTGAACTCTGGTCATTGTCCTCGGTCACCGCTCTGGTCATTGTCCTCGGTCACCGCTCCGGTCATTGGAGCCTCTGTGTTTGTGACTGTGTGCTTTTCAGGGAAGGAGCACAACTTCAACTTGTACGACGACGGCGTATCGAGCTCGCTCGGCGTCCCCTACGACTATGGGTCCATGATGCACTACAGCAAGACGGCTTTTCGGAAGGGGGAGGAGCCTACCATTGTCACCAAGATACCCGAGTTCATGGATGTGATTGGTCAACGCATGGAGTTCAGCGACAGTGACTTACTGAAGCTCAACAGACTTTATAACTGCAGTGAGTTCACAGAGACCATACGTAGTGCTGCACGAAGACTTAAACACACTTATAAAGCAACATGTTGCTGTATAACAATAACTACGGTATTACCAGGAATGGACCACACCAAACACCCAATTTAAAATACAACTAAAATACATTAAAATCTAAATCCTAAATATGCAGAGTACATAAAGTGCAGTGCAATGTTGAAGGTGATTCGCAGTGAGACAGTTTCAGCTGTTTAGGAGGGAGATGGCGAGGTTGATAGTTGATATAAATGGACAGAGCAACAGTCTTCTATAAAGCAGTAAACTGATCAAATATACTAACCCCCCCAGTCACAAAAGGTGTCATTCTATTACCTTTAAATACAATTATCAACTAAAATTATGACACAATCAATGTCTTCTAATTTAAAACATAACATATATTATTTTGTGAAAGTGAAGTGATTGTCATTGCAAAACACTGCGGCGCAGCACACGGTGACACGGTGAAACGTGTCCTCTGTATTTAACCGTCAACCTTGGTGAGCAGTGGGCACCATGACAGGTGCCCAGGGACCAGTATATGGGGACGGGACCTTCATCAAGGGGACCTCAGTGGCACGGTTCAGGGTTCGACCCGGCAACCTTCCGATTACGGGGCCGCTTCCTTAACCGCTAGGACACCACTGGTCCCGCTTCTTGTGACTGCATAATGCGAGAAAAGACTGCATGAGGGCTGCACAAGAGCTACACAATGCTCCACACAAACTACACTGCTCTGCTCTGTCAGCCTCCTCGTCCCTGTTCCTGGATTCCTGCTCGTTCGAGGAGGCCAGTGTGTGCGGGATGATCCAGAGGTCAGAGGTCAGCAGCCAGTGGAGACGTGTGAGAAGCGCCGCTGAAGGGCCTGACAGTGACTACACAGTCAACGGCCGCTGTGAGGGTTAGTCTGACACACACACACACACACACACACACACACACACACACTCACACTTATTCTGCTGAATCATGGTTGAGGAGTCCACGTATTTATAAAGTTATCAAGTTCCAGTTACGGCCCTAATAAATCAAGCCTGTAGTCAGCTGATAAAGTCACCTCTGCTGTCTGCTGTCTGGTGGAGCAGGAGGCGGCTTCTTCATGCACTTCACTGCTGACCACGCCCGCAGCGCTGTTCTGGAAAGCCGCCTGCTGTACCCGCGCCACCGGTCCCAGTGCCTGCAGTTCTACCTGTACAACAGCGGCGGCGCTGCATACCAGCTCCGGGTGTGGGTGCAAGAGTACGAGAAGGATGGCAGCACAGGGCCTCGTCGCCACCTGCAGACCATCAGTGGTAAGACGGGGTCGCGATAATATAATCGAATTTTTAACTAATTTAGCAAAAGCTGTTTTTAAAAATTGTCAAGTAGTATAAATGAGTTGACCAGTTTGTAAATGTACATAAACGAGGAATTTTGTGTGATGTCTACAACAGGGGGTCCACAGCACTCCTGGGAGCTCCTCCATGTGACCCTCAGCGCTTCCAGAAAGTTCCGGGTGCAGTTTGAGGGAGTCCGAGGGGAGGGGCCATCATCCGGGGGGCTCTCCCTGGACGACGTGAACCTGTCAGAGACGCAGTGTCCACACCACACCTGGCACATCCGCAACTTCACCCACCTGCTGGACACCACACCCCCGGGCACCAGGATCTACAGCCCGCGCTTCGTCTCCAGAGAGGGCTACGCCTTTCAGGTCGGACTGTACGTCAACGGCCACGAGGACAGCCCCGACAACATGGCGGTTTACTTCCACCTCACCTCCGGGCCTAACGATGACCAGCTGAAGTGGCCGTGTCCATGGCGACAAGCTACGATAGCACTGATGGACCAGAACCCCGACATCCGGAAGAGGATGACCAATCAGAGGATGTTCACCACAGACCCCAGCAAGACAACTACAGATGGTCATTCTTCTCTCTACTGCTTCATTTAACAGGGACTATTTGTTAAAGGCCTCCGCCAATCCCACTTTCCTTTAGATATTTTTTGGGACCGCAGAGAAGTTGGGATTCTTCTCTGTGGTCCCAAACTACAGAGAACTAGTTTTCATCATTAAATTGGAATTATAGTTTGACTTCACAAACGTTAACATTAGAATTTTGAGGGGGTCATAGTGCGGATGAAACGGTTTATTGCTTCTTCGCCACGCTGTGCAGATGCAGGACAGGTGGAGTATTTCTGGGACAACCCAAAGAAGGTGGGCAGTCTGGTGACAGGACCTGATGGAACTCGGTACTACCGCGGACCCGGCACGGGAACCAGCGCCTTCCTCACGCACGGGCGCTTGAAGAGCCGGGACTTCATCAAGGCCAACGGTGCCATCTTCCTCCTCACACTCGAGGGTAGGCACTGGAGATCAGGGTCGGAGAAATGTACATAAGCTGATGCGTTCCTCAAAATAACTGCAGAACCTGTCCCCTACATGCAGATCTGTCCTCGCTGGTGCCAGCGGCGGTTGTGCGTGATGACGGTCACCAGGTGAGATCTGCGAGCGAGGGGACTGCCGGCGGCGGCTCTGCGGCGACGATGGCGGCTGGGGTTTTCGTGGCAGCGGTTATGCTGCTGGTTGCTGTGGCGACTGCTTTTTACTATGGGAAGAAGAACAGGAAGAGAGAAAGAGAAGCAGAACAAGGGACAGAGCTGGAAAATAAATGATGACAGGGTGGGTGGAACCATACGCACATCTCCCCCTAGTGGCTCGGATAACCGGTCGTTCTTGTTCATAAGATTATCTTGTCCGGCAGTGCAATGTCTGAACTGTAGCTGTATCGATTATATTTGTTGAGGACATTGAGACACAAATCACAAGTTTCAGCCTGAAATGAAATGCACCAAACTACACCACCACACGGTGTGTCTTATTACGTGAAACAGGTCTGTACACTCGACGACTACACGAGTCTAAATTCTACAGAACGTTAATCCCTTATATCGCCCATAATCCCAGTCTACACAAATATATACACACTTTTTTTTTTTTTTTTACAGGTGGCTTTTCTCAAGGGAGAAACACAGACGGATCACGCAGCAGCTCCTCAGGCCTAGATCTCTTAACAATGCTACTAGAATTGATTTCTCTATTTTGCATGTAAAATCAAAAATATGTTTGATGCATGAAAATAAACAGTTAATCCTAAAATGTCCAGCACCGAGTTAAGAAGTAAAGGTGGTGAATGGCCAGAATTCCCATGGTGCCTACAGAGGATGGAATGGTGGAAGGGAACAACATGACATATCTAATCCAGTGTAGGTTAATCAAATACACAACTCACAATAAGTTCGGGACATTGTGAGAGACTTAGTGAATGTCATACATACGGTGTTCATTTCATAATTGTATTGGGGTGATAGACACACCTCATTTTGTGTTTTCCATGTAATGGTCTCATTGTGTACAGGTGGGTCTTATATTTAAGATAAGATAAGAAGAACTTTATTTATTTCAAGGGAAATTCTTTTGTCAACAACATGCTCAATGCAGAAGGAGAAACAAGAGGAAGAAATTATATTTACAAAAAATAGTACAACAGAGCAAATATCAAAAACATCTTAAGGCTCAATAGCAATAATGATATTACTATATACAGTGAAATGCCCAAGATAGTGCTAAGTGAGATAATGATATTGGGGCCAATACCAAGACAACCTTTCTTAATGTGGCATCAGTTTCAATACTATAAAAAGCTGGTATCATCAGTAAGTTCCAAGTTCATCATTCAAACAGCCACGAACACACGACGTCACTTAACGGACGAGCAGTGTCACCTGGCCATGGCGCCTTCGGGTCGGTGACAGGCAGTCAGATGTTGCTCGTGAACTTGGTCCGTCTCCAAGTGTCATCAGCAGACTTGCATCAAGACACGGAACTACTGGCAGCGTTCATGACAGACCAGGAGTGGAGCCCCATGAGTGACAGACCAGAACCTAAGGACCTAACTGCCACACAGCTGCAGGCCCGGTTACGAGATGCGAACCATTCGCAACCGACTCCACCGCTTGGGCTCGAATGCCAGACGACCGTTGCAGGTGACCCCACTGACACCAGGACACACCAAGATTTGGTTGTTGTGCTTGGTTCAGTCACTGCACGCTCTTACCTCAGAGACATCATAGAACCCATCATCCCCCAGTTCCGCCAGCACACCCCCCACTTTCTGTTCATGGATGATAATGGTCCACCACATCGTGGTAGAATAGTCACCCCCACGTGACCTGGCTGAACTGAGTGGAGCAGCATCATCATTTGGGGCGATCCCTGTTATTGTCTATTTTTGGGGGTAAACGAAGGAACGGATATTAAATGAAGGAAAATTGTGTTTCTTCTCATACAGTATTAGTAATTTCAAAAGGAACTTAAAAATTGAGCAAATAGTAAAAGCACTCATGTAAATAATATCTCTAACTTATTGAGAGTCGTGTATTTAAAAATTGCAGATTCTGAACAGAAATTGCAGAACAAAAAAAAACAGGCAAACAGAATTATGCAAACGTTTTTTAATACACATGAATTAAACAGTGGAGAGCAAACCACTGGTCTAGGATGAGGAGGTCGTTCAGATGAGGAAGACCACGTCCTCGGACACCATGACCTGGTTGTCATCCTGCATGCGGTTGAGCAGCTGTCTGATCTCATGTGGCTGGAAAAGATCTGACTGACCCTGGTTGATGAGGGTCAGGAGGTCCGGAACTGCAACCGACTGGGAACGGGTCACTTTAAACGCCTTCAGCAGGGCGGATTTGAACACCTTTATCCTGAGACGTTGTCAGGGTCAGAAGTCACCCACAATCCCCAGAATTGCGCTCCTGCATCACTTTACATTCAAATCTAGAAGAACCATACCTGTCCTTGCTGACATCCACCCCCATCTTCTGAGATGGAGGTTTAGAAGCTTGACTGGACAGGCCTGGAGAGGCACACCGATGTACAGAAAATACAAGATGTCACTTTTGGACTTGGTTCTGTGAGGAGAAAAAATAGAGCTGGTTCTCACTCTGATCCTCCTCTGTGAAGCTGTAAGGATCTGAAGGGTCTTCCATCTCAGTCCGGTCCAAGTCGTCCTTAGAAAGGAGACCATGCTTCCTGTGGGAAAAGACTCATAGTTGTAGAGCCTCTAACAAGGTCACTCACTTCGCCAACGTGTCCATGGACCGTGTACGGAGTTGTCTTATTTAAATAGAAGAACTCACACCTCTTTGCAGGTAGAAGGACCCACCTTGTGCTCCTCTGGCTCTGGGAGTCCTGGGAAGCCACCATCTCCACGTCACCGTCCTCTTGAACCTTCCGCTTCTTCACTTTTTCTAGGATCTGCGCGTGTCGGGCCCGTTTAGAACGAGTTCCCGTTACAGAAAGCCGGGCAGATGACACATTACCTTTTTGAAATAAGCGAACTGCATCAGCTCGATTGCAGCTTCGGCGTCGTTCAGCTCGATGGTTTTGCTCATCCGGGCTTTCGCGTGAGCCGTGGCCAGCCGGATCATCGTTTCCAGGGCGCGAGCGGTGACCGGCATGGTCTGGCGGTTAGAGAAACGGGCAGAGAGAACGTTACGCTGGAAATTAAAGCCGCGGGCGCGTCTTAACCGAGCAGCCGCGACCTCTGACCCGGGCCGAGTCGTTGTTGACTTGGTCGTGGCTGCGGAGCTTGGAGTACTCCTCCGCGATGTAGTCGGAAGCCTCCTGCGTGAGGACCGGTTTCACCATCTTGGACACGTGGATGTACTTGCGGATGAACTCCATGGTCACGATCTTCTCTCTGTTCAGGGAAAGAAAATGATGATGAAACAAACCTGATGGACACCAAAAACTCGGCACTCAAACACCACCGCACTTTTTCTTGCGGTGGCCATGCAGGACTGCATCTTTCTTCTCGTAGATCTGCAGCTCCTGTTCTGTCGCCTCGATGACGTTGGGGTCCTCGGTGGCAAACACGTCCACCGTGCTGCCCAGAGGCATCGCTGGACGTGCAAATTTAAAAAGCACGTTAGTAAAAAAAAAATTAAATAAAATAAATTAAAAAAAACGAATAGGATGGTCTTGAAAGATCCTGGCCTGCTCCTTCTGGCTCGCCCGGTGGCCGGTAGCGGTGCATGCGGAGCACATGCTCCGAAATCTCGCGGTCGCTGTCGGGATCCATGTTGTCCAGGACGATGAAGAGCAGGTCAAAACGAGAGAGCAGAGAGTCCTGCAGCCCGATGTTCTCCATGGGGGTTTTATACTGGTCGTACTGGAAGTCACACACACATCAGGTCCGTTAGCGCTTGTCGCTCGGACCAAACAGCATCATTACATTTACATTTAAGGCATTTGGCAGACGCCCTGATCCAGAGCGACTTACAACGGGCTTCCATGTCACCATGGATGAAGTGGTCAGTTCTGGTTCACTAGGACCCCCAACTATGAATACAATCTTTTTATTCACTCTGTTCTAGTTTCTATACAGAAGTCAGACAAGAAGAAGGTTACAAGTTCATCTAAATCTTCTCTAAAGAGGAAGGTCTTGAGCTGCCGTGTGAAGGTGCTCAGTGACTGAGCTGGAAGTTCATTCCACCACCGAGGGGCCAAGACGGAGAAGAGTCTAGATGAGCGTCTTCCTTTTACCTTCAGAGATGGAGGGACCAGGCGAGCAGTACTGGAGGCTCGGAGTATACCAGGTGCAGTGTGAGGTGTAATAAGGGCTGTGAGGTAGGATGGTGCTACTCCATGTTTGGCTTTGTAGGCCAGCATCAGTATTTTGAACCTGATTGATGCAGCTACTGGGAGCCAGTGGAGGGAGCGTAGCAGAGGGGTGGTGTGGAGAACTTGGGAAGGTTGAAGATCATTTTGCATGAGTTGTAGAGGTCGGATGAGGTCGGTAGACCAGCCAGAAGAGAGTTGCAGTAGTGTAGTCGTGATATTAATAAGGAGCATCATCACGCCTCACCCTGCCGTACACGGGGTTGGCGGCCGCCAGCACGCTGCAGCGGGCGTTGAGCCTCGCTTGGATGCCAGCCTTGGCGATGGTGACCCGGCCCTGCTCCATCACCTCGTGAATGGCCGTGCGGTCCATGTCCGACATCTTATCGAACTCGTCGATGCACACCACCCCTCTGTCGGCCAGCACCATGGCCCCCGCCTCCAGACGCCTTTCACCTACAGCACAGCGAGAGGACGAAGTAGCGCGACGGCAACCAGGGGACACCAGTAAAAAAGGGGGGGGACGCTGCTTCTACTACCAGTCTCCTGGTCGGTTGTTACAGCGGCTGTTAATCCAACTCCGGACGAGCCACGCCCAGTGGTTGGAATCGCCCTTGGTGCCGTGAACAGCACGTAGCGAAGCAGCTGCGACTTTGCAACCGATGGATCACCTGTTTATAACACAAATCTTTCATCATGTTCATGCGAAACTGATTCCATTAACAACGGCCCCACCTATTAGTAGTATGTTGATGTCCCCCCGGATTCGCGTGCCGTTCTCCAGGTTGGTCTCGTTGCCCCCGAGCAGCAGGCAGAGGATGGCCTTCTTAATGTACTCATGGCCGTGGATACTTGGAGCGAGGGAACGGCTCAGCTGCTCGAACACGTCCTGAGGAGCGGGGAAACGGAGCCGATGACCAACCAGGAACGCGGACGGATCTCCACCAGGGGGCAGCACTTACTTTTGAGTGGGCCTTGCAGAACTTCTTAATCTTGCTGATGTCGTCTGCAGAGAAGGTGGGGACGATCTCCTTGCTCATGAGCTTGATGTTGCTGGCCAGGAGGATGGTCCTGCAACAGAAGCAGTGGAAAAAAATACAACTGTAAGATGGGACGTCGCAGGACCATGACGTTTCTGCGCTTGTTTTGCATGGAGATTCAACACCTCCATATCTTTGTCAAATGGCAAGAGGTGTGAGGTTCTTGTGATACCCCGCCCAGCCTATGCCACACCTCTTTCTGCCAGGTAACACCGAGTTGGAGTGGTTTGAATACAGTGCTTTTGTGTGTAGAGATTCTATTCTCTTCAAGTTTTACACAAGTAGCCAGTCCTGGGTGCCCTCACCTGAACGTCCCAGTGGTGAAGCCCCCCTGCTTGGCAGGCAGGCAGCGATAGACGCCCACCAGCTGCACCCGGTCACCAGGCTTGACACGGTCCACCAGGTCGTCGTTGGCGATGATGTCGACGGAGCGGGGAAGCTGACCGGCGGGCGCCTTCTCCGGCATCTCCTGCACGGTCAGGGTCTGGTGGTCTTTGTAGCAGCACAGGCCGAATTCAGTCTCCAGGGGGTTGTTCTCCTCATCCTGCACACAAGGAGACCTTCAAACTAAAGCGAACGGACGTCCAGACGTGCACACATGCACAGACACGAACCTTCGTAGGGTAGATGGCGCTGGACGGGAAGGCGTCGAGAGACGTGAGGTCAGTGTACTTCCTCTCCAGGGTCTTCTTAGTTGCTGGACAGTAATGGACGCTCCTCATGATCTTTGGCCGAACCAGAGAACCTGCATACCATTTAATCAAAGCTGCAAATGTAGATAATGGAGAGAATCAAGATGAATGCTAGTCTGGTTGGTCAAGAGCTCACATTTGGTAACTATTCCCTCCACGCACACCAGGTTGCCAAGGAAACGAGCACTGAGCGTCCGGGGAGACACATGCTTGGAGCCAAAGCTTCCCTCAAACCCAACGTGGAACTCCTCAAACTGCTTGCTGTAGGTTGCATCAATGGAGGAGACAAGGTCCTTCAGTGCCTTCTGAAAGGCCACCAGCTCACTAAACGCACTCTTCAGCAGCCTGCGGGAGAGGAGGAACGAATTAATTCATTTCAAAAAGCTCCATACACAGAAAGTGGAGTTAACTGTGGTGGAAACTCACAGTTTAGCCCGCTTTTCGTTTCTCCGGCGCAGGTCGTTGATGTTGACGATGAGACGACACCGTCCCTCAGACACCATGCTCCGGACCTTCTCATGGTAGACACCCTGGTCTTGCTGCAGCACACAAAGACCAAAGCAATCTTTGTCCTGCAGGTTCACGGACCTGAACGAAGTCCTCAGTCCAATAAGGTGTGAGATTGAGGGGACAGATGGAGAAACAGAGAATGGATTTAAAACATCTTACATCATCATCCAAGAAGTCCAAGTACTCCCTCTGTGCCTCTCGCAGCTCCAGATCCTCGAACCCAGCATCCATCACCCTACCAAACTACACCAGACACTCAGAGTCAACTTGGGGACAAAGTTTTAAACGAAACCTGTGCAACGCCTCGTGACCCTCCAGGCTTCTACAGAAACTTTAGCCTACGATAAGAGGGCAGGTGAGGTCCAGGTCCATAAATCAGCTCCCACCAATCAGCTGCAGCCACTAATTAACTGTTTAGCCAATGAACGCATTTTTAAAAATGATAAAGCATCACGCGTTGCCCGGCTGTTGCAATGGAGTCAGTTTATTTCACGAGTTAAAATGTCAGAGTTCTCTTTCCCAATCCCGCCTGAACCGGAGCCAAACCGAGGGAGTTTAAATCCCCACGGCGACCGCATTCCTGAGCCGCGGGCCTCATCACCCCGGTGTGGCGACTCCGACTCCTGTTCTGTTCGTCCTGAAGATCCGAATCACCCGAACGGATCTTTGAACGCAGCTTTGTTAATGAGCAGATAGATATTTGTGATATTTCTCCACGATTGTCTAATAGGGGGCAGTGATGGCCTAGTGAGTAAGGATTCGGACATTTTATATCCTGAACCGACAATGTGCCACTGAGGTCCCCTTGATCAAGGTTATGGTGATTCAGGGTTAAATGCAGAGGACACTTCTTATTGGGCCATTATGACTTCTGTGTAAAGTTTACAGTTTATTACAAACAGCTTAACCTATATTATCTTCCATTAAAGATTGAGGCACTTAATTTTTTTTAGTTTCCATGAAGGAACTACGGAAGGAAATGACTCGTTCGCTCAGTCGGCTCCGTCCGTTCGAGAAAGTGATCGATTCTCTGGTTGGATTCGACTCCGCGACACGCCTCCTGGGTGGGCGTGGCCGAGCCGCAGGTGAGTTTCCGCGTCCTGCTGGCGTCTCGCCGCTTTCTTCGTGATTTTGCTGGGATTTTCTTGCCCTTTCTCAGCATTTCGCTCTTTTAATCGAACTTCTCTCTCTCGCGCTTTATCGTCTGATCTGTGGACCTTCTTGCTGCCGGTCCAGGAGTCCGTTTAGGTTCCAGTTCCAGAGTAAACAGCATGAGCGACCCGTCCAGACACCGGCAGCAGAATGAACGGTACGTCAAGGAACCAGACGCGCCGAATAATGTGAATAACGCAAACAAGGCAGAAAATTAGATTAAAATATTTTTTTTAAACTGCCGGAATAAGAGAAATAAACCATTAACCCAGTGAGCGCTTTGGTTTGCTTTGTTCAGCGTAGGTCTGATGTAGTGTGTGTTGTGGTGTTAAAATGGACGGAAGTCCTGCTGTCAGGTCTGGGGTCATGATGCCCAGGACGTCTTACTTTACTGGACACCCCAAAATGTTTTGCTGAAACACAAGGAGCGTTGTGACCCCACATTTAATCTGGTTAATGCCATGTAAATGTTAATTTGTGGTGTCCGTATTCAGCAGCACATATTGGACGTGATTGATGAGACACTAAAACCCGAGTGTGTCCAGGGGAACTGTACCTGGAACTAAAGCATCTGATAAATCTTGTGAATGCGACCACATGCATTTTACACCCCTTGAATGAATGAGAATTATTGCCTGGATTAATGTGTTCTTTTGTTCCGCGGTGTTTCATTTTTGCGTTTTATTTGATATTGAATGCTTGATATTTGGATGTGCAGTGTTTTAGTGTACAGCTGATTTATCTTCTGCTTCTGAACATCCCTGTGGCCGGAATTATTTCCAGGACTGTTCAGTGTTGAGTGAGAGAGGGACGGACTGCCTTCCAGGGTGCAGTGAGGGTCCAGTGAAGTGAAAGTGAAGTGATTTGTCATTGTGAGACACTGCAGCACAGCAGTGCTGAGCAGTGGGCACCATGACAGTGTGTGGGAACGGTACCTTCATCAAGGGGACCTCAGTGGCACCGTGGCTCAGGATTCGAACCAGCAACCTTCTAATTACAGGGCCGCTTCCTTAACCGCTAGGACACCACTGAACTGTGTTAAGTCCCAGGGTCTAGGGACAGGGTCGCAACAAAGGACAGCGGCGCACACACGCCAATGACGAGGAATCAATTTAAAAATAAAAAAAATACAGCTCTGCTGGCTGATGTTCGCAACGACCGCGTGGTCCTCTCCTTCATGCCTCCATCACCCCGTGTCAAATCAAGCCGCAGGTGTTTTAAATCTTCCACCTTGTTTCAGGCCACCAATCACAACTAGGCGTGGCTCAGACCACCAAAAAACGTCCATGAAACATACAGAGAGAGAGAGAGAGACAGGGAAAGCGACACCACACCATAACTGGACCTCACGGTGTCATAATAGGGCTGGTGTTGATTTGGCCATCAGAAGTCCATTAGGTATAATGCCAAGGTTGGTATTTAAAAAATGTTCACTGGAAATAATGATTTGTCCATGTTTGAAGGTACAGTAGATGGTAACTAGAAAAGGGACGTTTATGAACAAACTCCGGTTTTGGCCTGGAAAACAGTAAAATGAGGTAGGAGACGAGAGCAAGAAAAGAGTCGAATTATCGTTAAATTCGTCAATTTGGTTCCACTGTTTGAATGGGCGAAATATGTGGTGGTTGGAAGGC